>NC_135751.1:43262500-43420000 GCF_041903045.1 Epinephelus lanceolatus
AGACAGACAGACAGACAGACACACAGACACACAGACAGACACACAGACACACAGACACACAGACAGACAGACAGACACACAGACAGACACACAGACACACGGACAGACACACAGACAGACAGACAGACACCCAGACACACAGACAGACAAACGGACAGACACACACACAGACACACACACACACACAGACACACAGACAGACACACACACAGACACACAGACAGACACACACACAGACAGACAGACAGACACACAGACAGACACACACACACACACAGACACACAGACAGACACACACATGGACACACAGACAGACAGACAGACACACAGACAGACACACACACACACACAGACACACAGACAGACACACACACAGACACACAGACAGACAGACACATGGACACACAGACAGACAGACACACAGACACACAGACAGACACACACACAGACACACACACACACACAGACACACAGACAGACACACACACAGACACACAGACAGACACACACACAGACACACAGACAGACACACACACAGACACACACACAGACACACACACACACACAGACACACAGACAGACACACACACAGACACACAGACAGACACACACACAGACACACAGACAGACAGACACATGGACACACAGACAGACAGACAGACAGAAAACGTGGCCACCATGTTGTTTGTAGTCTGTACTGAAGTGAGCCCTGTTGATGAACGTGTCCTCTCTGGTGTCCAGACAACGTGTTCGGCTGTCACCTGGACACACTGTGTCACAGAGAGAATGCCACCATCCCAAAGTTTGTAGAGAAGTGTATCAGAGCGGTGGAGAGGAGAGGTAAACACACACACACACACACACACACATTTAAAGGTGCAGTGTGTCCGATCAGTGAGGACTGCATCTTCTCCTGGTCAGAATTCCTTCATTGATCAGAACTGAAAGAAACAGATCAGCTGATTCACACCATGATGAAGACATTAAACATTAATAATCAGTGTTTGTCTGACGCTGCTTGTTACTGAGGAGCTGCTGCTGTTGAACACATGAATGTCTCTGTCTAGAGTCAGTGTTTGGTTTGTCCATTCTGGGCTACTGTAGAAAAACATTGTAATCTCTGCAGATGAGGACTTGCTCCCTATGTAGCTATAAAAAGGGTCACAATCACGGCCTGGAAAAGTCATAGAATTAGTTAAAACTCTTTAACGTTTCGCAAAAGTCACGGAATTGGTTTAACATTTCGGAAAAGTCAAGGAATTAGTTAAAACTCTTAAAAGTTTTAGAAAAGTCATGGAATCAGTTTAAACTTAAAAATTTTCAGAGAAGTCACGGACTAAGTTTAAACTGTTAAAAATTTCGGAAAAATCACGTAGTTGGTTTAAACTGTTAAAAGTGCAGTGTGTAACTGTGTGTGTGTGTGTGTGTGTGTGTGTGTGTGTGTTCAGGTCTGGATGTGGACGGGATCTACAGAGTGAGTGGAAACCTGGCTGTGATCCAGAAACTACGACACAAAGCTGATCATGGTAACTGTCTGTCTGTGTGTGTGTGTCTGTGTGTCTGTCTGTCTGTGTGTGTGTGTGTGTGTGTCTGTCTGTCTGTCTGTGTGTGTGTGTGTGTGTGTGTGTGTGTGTGTGTCTTTCTGTCCTGCAGCAACTGGTTTCTTTCTAACTGAAGCTCTGTGTCCCCTCTTGTCACTATGTCCCCTCTTGTCTCTGTGTCCCCTCTTGTCACTATGTCCCCTCTTGTCTCTGTGTCCCCTCTTGTCACTGTGTCCCCTCTTGTCTCTGTGTCCCCTCTTGTCTGTGTGTCCCCCCCCTGTGGTTGTCCCTGCAGAGGAGCAGTTGGACCTGGAGGACGGACAGTGGGAGGAGATCCACGTGATCACCGGAGCACTGAAGCTTTTCCTGCGGGAGCTTCCAGAGCCGCTGTTTCCCTTCAGCTGCTTCGACAAGTTCATCGCCGCCATCCGTCAGTCTGACATCACATCCTGTTCACATGACACCAACACTGACATCACATCCTGATGTGACATCACACTGCTGAATTTGTGCCTTTCGCGTCTAATCACGTCTTCATTTTGACTTTACCTCAAATTCACTCACACCAGTTGTTTTATTCACGCCTAGTGTGACATCAACATAACAATGAAATCACATGTCAGTAACATCATGTAGCGTCTCTGTTATATGGCGGCTCATCTCGTCCTGTGCTCGGAGGGGAAGGAGCTCCTGGACCTCATCGTTTGAGTTAGCTGCTAACTGCTAACAGCAGCTTGCAGCGGGTCGCACACATTAGCCGTCCCGTCCATTTTCTACAGACGCTGATTCAGTGCTGTTTTCAGGCTCATTGGGGTTGAACATTAAACCAATCAGCTGTTAGATTAGCTGAGAGCCGGGCGTTTCCCATCATGTTCTGCAGTGTCGGGCTCAAAGTGAGGATGATGTGTGACGTAGATGTAACCGTCACAAACTGTGGGGTGGTCGATTCTGTGCAGGCCTGACGCATCGATAACAAGCCTTTAACCTCAGCTGCTTAAAGATGAGCCCGCTCCGTCCTCCATGATCATACCTTCCATACACGACGGCGAAGCGTGATAACGGCGTGATCCTCTGTCTTGAACAGGAAGTGTCAGAGTGTTTGAAGCGTCTCTGTGTGTTTGTTTCTGTGCAGAAGTTCCAGACTACAGCCTGAGAGTCTCCTACATGAAGGACCTGGTTCGTTCTCTGCCTCTGCCGAACCACGACACCATGGAGCTGCTGTTCAGACACCTGCGCAGGTGAGTTCACCCCGAGGCTTCGTACAGCCTGAAGTCTGTTCACTGTTTGATCCGGTAGAATCCAGAGGGGAGGACTGACCTGCAGAGACTTACAGCTCAGAGCGTGTTGAACCTGAGAGGATCAGATCAGGAAATATCTGATGTTAGCTTAACAAGGTTTCTTCTGTTGTTCCTGATGAGGTGTGTGACTGCAGAGGATAAATGAGGGGTTAACTATTAACCTCCGAGAGCTGACAGGAAGTGGAAAACTCAAATCAGTTTCTGGTTTGTTAATGATGGAGTACGAGCGATGAGAAGGGAAACCGGTTTTAGATTCTGCAGGAACACGTGGACAAAGATTCTTCTGTTGCTTCCCTGAAGTAAAAGCTGTTCTTCTGTCTTCAGATTGATGAGTGTCTTCATTTACTCACAACATCGGACCAATGAGTTGGACTGTGGTGCAAAAATCAAGGTGTCATGTGCCGTCATGTAGTGCATTTGAAAACAGCTTCTGCAGTGATGCGGGCGCTGCGCCGGTCTGTCTTGGTTCAGAGGGAGCTGAGCCAGAAAGCAAAGCTTTCAATTTACTGGTCCATCTGCGTCCCAACCCTCACCTATGGTCATGAGCTCTGGGTAGTGACCGAAAGAATGAGATCACAGATACAAGCGTCTGAAATGAGTTTCCTCTGTAGGGTGTCTGGGCTCAGCCTTAGAGATAGGGGGAGGAGTCAGACATCTGGAGGGAGCTCAGAGTAGAGCTGCTGCTCCTTCACGTCGAAAGGGGTCAGTTGAGATGGTTCGGGCATCTGATAAGGATCCTCCTGGGCGCCTCCTGTTAGAGGTGTTCCGGGCATGTCCCACTGGTAGGAGGCCCCGGGGCAGACCCAGAACACACTGGAGGGATTATCCACCTTATTTTTCACGGAAACACGGAGGCAAAACAGAACGCAGCCAGCTTCTGTTTTTTTGTGCGACACTTCCGGTCCAGCACTCTTACCACTGTGTAAATGGGAATCGCCTTGTTGTTTACCTTGCTGAGTTTAGCTATATATATATGTATATATCACATTTTTCACGTCACTATATCACCGTTTAGACTAATCTGATGTTTGTAAAGTCTATAAACACAATGACTGAACAAACATTAGTGTTTTCTCTGTGTGTAATTAATAACATGGTTATCGTAGATTAGCTGGGCTAACCGTTAGCTGTTAGCCGTTAGCCGTGTCTGTAATAACTCACTAAAGTCACAAAGTGGCCCGTGAAAAAAATATTTTCTCCAGCAGATGTCTTAGTTACAACATGGTTGAGCTAACTGGAGTAGTTTCATGTCGTATCCGACAACAGGAGGCTTTTAACGGATGACGATCCTGATGTTGGCTTTGCTGCTAGTGTTAACGTTAGCTGTCCCTGTCAGCTGCAGCCACTGATGCTTTCTAGACATCGTGATCTAGATGATCCGCACATCACTATGGCTTAATGATCAACTCAGTCAATTAAAACAACCCGTCCTGTGTTAGGAGTGTATGTCGCTGACAGAGAGAAAGAAAGAAAAGGGAAAAAAGATAGAAAAGCAGCGTACACCTCACATATTTATTTCTCATAGTTGCGCACACGTGTGGCTGGCATGCAGAAGCACCGTCTGTATGTCTGTGTGTCGAGGGTGCGAGTTGCAGCCGCTGTGTGTTTTTTCGCTGATTCGGTTCTGCAGGTTCTCTGCTGGTACACTGGAGACGGGGATCAAGCAATTTGTCTCACTCGGGATAGATTGTGCTTTTTTGGTTCATAGTTTATGACTGACGTGCGATTTATTCGCGTTTAGAGGGAATAAATTTCCGTTATAATGGAAACGTGGGCACAGTTATCTAACGTTATAAAAAATACACAGACTAACTAACTAACTAACTAACTGATTGAATAACATACACAACTGAAAACTGAAAAAAAATATTAGCTTGCACCGTTAGCTCCGGTAAGGGAAAGCATGAGGGAAAGCAGCTGACCGGAAGTCACGCACAAAAAAACGGAAGTTGATCACTATTTACTTCCGTGTTTGAAAATAAGGTGGATAAAGTGTCATCTGGCCTGGGAACACCTCGGGGTCCTCCAGGAGGAGCTGGAAAGTGTTGCTGGGGAGAGGGACGTCTGGGGTGCTTTGCTTGGCTGCTGCCCCCGTGACCGGGCCCCGGATAAGCTGATGAAAATGGATGTTCACTGTAAACATGAGTAGGGTTGTCTGCAAAGCCTCCTGAGACGCTGCATCCTCACATGAGGACATCACATTTTGGGTTTGCTGCACCTTAAACTTCATTCTACTTAACTCAGACCTGTTGTCCTCGTCCATGGACACTTTTATGTGCCATCTAGTGGCCGTAAGACAACAACACACTAATCCATGTGAAAACAAGATGGCAGCCATCTCTGCAGAGTCAGTCTGCAGCCGACACAAGAGTGGACAAAACCTGATCAGATGATTGAAACTTAATTATGCCCTGTGAGTTGCTCACACTGAAACAGGAACCGCTCTCTCTGTCTCTCTGCAGGGTGATCGAGAACAAGGACGCCAACAGGATGTCGGTTCAGAGCATCGCCATCGTCTTCGGCCCCACGTTGCTCCGCCCACAGACCGAGTCAGCCAATATGACGATCCACATGGTGTTCCAGAGCCAGATAGTGGAGCTCATGCTCAACGAGTTCCAGACCATCTTCTCCCAGAGCTAGGAGGAACTTCCTGTGGAACCTTCAGAACCCTCTGAGAACCTCATGGAGTTCTCCCAAACATCACCACACTCGCCAAAGATCTTCCACTGTGTCAGAGAACCTTCTAGAACCAATCATCACCTCCTCTCAGACCAAAGTTCACTGAGGACTGAACCTGGAACCTGCCCCCCATTACCACTGTGTCTCCAATGAGCCACATAGAACCAGAGTGGGACCACCTAGAACGATGGAATGGTTTGACAGCAGCTTTTCTCTCTTTTTTTTCAACAAACCAAATAGAACATATTTTCTTGGCTTATTAAAACCCAAAGACCTTTTTGAGCAAGAACTCTATCAACAAAATCAAGATCCTTCTAGAACCTTTAAAGATCTCTAGAACCAAACAGCTTCAATGTCTGAATCAAAGAACTTCAACAGACACTCAAGTTCCACAGACACTGTGCACGAAATGATCCTTGTAGAACCAGAGTGGAACCACCTAAAAACCTGAACTGGATTAGAAACCTTAAACGTGGGTCATGTTTCAACGGAAGATACGGACAAAACACTTTTTGGCAACTTCAAACCCCAAATTTACCACTTTGATTAATAATACTTTTTTTAATGCATGGTCATCAAAGTTCCTGGGAACTAACCTGGCACCTTCATTAAACACTGGACTCTGAAGAATCCAGGAAGAACCAGAGTGGAACTATGTAGAACTCAGTCTGAAAACTTCCATCAAGGAAACCGACCAAACAGAGACACTAAAAAAAAAAACAAATTTATCCCTTTGTGGAAAAATGTTCCAACAAGTTCATCTGGAACCTTTAAAGAACTCTTAAAGAACTCTGGAACCAAACATCCTCTCCTCCTTTCTACAATCTGTGGACATATAAATTAATGGAGTGTGTAACATGGAACCTGTTGAGTATATAATTCTCTCATCAGCAGACCACCAAACCATGTTATACTCTGAGTGGATCCACCTAGAACCCTTGACCGGTTCTGAAACCTTAACCACATTCTCACTTTGCTGTCAAGACAACAGACCAAACCAAACACACCAACTCTGCACCTGAATAAAACCCCAAACCCAACGTCACACCGAGAGTGAGAACTATTCACACAGGTCTCAGGTCATTTTGGAACCTTGTAGAACTCTGGAACCAAACATCCTTTTTTTCTTTGTTTTTCACTAATTCTTGTGGACGTTAAAGTTCACAGGATTAAACCTGCAGTCTGTTGGCTGAACGGCACCTCTGTCTCACCACCAAACCACAGAGCCTTAAACGACCCTGGTGGAACCACCTAGAACCCTGGACTGGTTCTAAGAGGAGAGCGTTCTTGTGTCTGAAGACAAACTGGAGTATGGCAACCGATCTTCAGACCAACTTAAACACATAAAATATCTTTGAACCTTCAGAGACTCCAGCTGACGGCCAATCAGCTCGTCCGTTCTGCTCCTGCTGGGAGGAAATAAGTCTCCACAGCAGCAGACGGCGGTCGTCTGTATTCATCAACAGGAAGAGCGTCTTGATGCTAGTTAGCCAGTTAGCACATGAACAACACAATCAGAGCATATTTACCGTGCGCCAGTGAACAATAACACAAACCATCAGGAAACGTTTCTGCTGAAGAGAAAAATAATCTGACCTGATGGAACAAGTTGGTTTTGGACTTTAGCTCCTCCTTTACTCACTGACGCTCCTCTGCTCCTCACCTGAGCTCAGTCGACAGTCAGAGGGAGGTCATTCACTGACGGGCTCTGATGTTGATTCAACATGCTGAATCAGCCCCCCAAAAAAGAGTCAGTGGGGGCTGATGAGGGACACACGACAAAGACTGAGTGAGACGCTCACCATCGGCCGCCTGTTGACTTAAAACTGCCCACCTAAACATGAGACTGTTCCCATTCAGACGTGACACCTCAACAGAAGAATGAGGGAACATGGGATCTTTTTACGGTTCCCAAACAAATTAAAAATGTAAAGTCCAGTTGGGTTCTCCTGTTTGTTTGTTGTTGTTTTTGTTTGGTGTAGCTACACATTTAGACAAATAAAGGCCTGTCTCTATTAGAGGCCTGTGGCTGTATTCACAAACAGAGAGCTCCTAACTTAGACTAAAAACTTGAAGTAAGGAGTCTGACCTCAGGAGTGATTTAGGAAAGTTCTCAGAGCAACTCTCAAGGTGTGTTCGACCCTGTTGGTAGGTGTGGGGCTTTCTTTTAACAGACGTGATTGGTTGTCACAGACACACCCCTTTGTGGGTCACAATTTTAAGAACTTTCTTAGAATTTCGTCACAAGGAGCAACTCTTAGCACGAGGACGCTTTGTGAATACGGCCCCAGGTCTGTTACCATCAGTTCATTTTTATTGGAGCTCTTCAGATGTATAAAGCAGGTCGTTGTGTACCTCAGATTCTGTGTCTGTTCCTGCATCACCCCTCAGTCTGTAAGGGTCCTCACAGCAAAAGAACCAAAAGGATTTTTACAGTATAACAATGAATCCAAGTTGTGAGGATTGTTTGAACAGGATAAAGTGGAGTTGTGTCGGTGTGTCATGTGCTGTAACTCTCTCTGATGCTCTGTCTGTCAGAGTCAGATCAGATCAATGATTCATAACTGATTTATGATCTGAAGACTCATGTTCAATCAATCAATCAATCAATTTTATTTATAAAGCCCAATATCACAAATCACAATTTGCCTCACAGGGCTTTACAGCATACGACATCCCTCTGTTCTTATGACCCTCACAGCTGATCAGGAAAAACTCCCCAAAAAACCCTTTAACGGGGAAAAAACGGTAGAAACCTCAGGAAGAGCAACTGAGGAGGGATCCCTCTCTATACAGTAATATTCAGACTGGTTTAAAACAACAGTCTGATTGTATTTCTTGATCTTTGCTGAGCAACAGTTTGTGTGAGAGGAATTAAAGGCCTGTCTCAAATACAGTTCAGTGATTTAAGCAAATAATAGCCTGTGCTTCTAACAGAAGTTTTACGGTAGTTGATGAATATGTGAGAACTGTCTGACCGTGGGCATTAAAATCAGTCTGAGGTTCAGAGATCAACAACAAGGTCCAGGCTTAATGCTGATTGTCTCGAGTAGTACCTGCTCACTGTGTTATATTCAGGCAGCCGGTGGTGTCTTTATTGCTGCTGAACTCTGCTGCTGTTCAGGCGTCAGTGTCCGATCGTTAGATCAGATTTAGCTTCCACATGTAGATGGTCACTGGATCCTCCACAGTCGCACATTAGTTTAATATACGTATGTGTTCATGTGTTCACAGAGTCTCAGTGTATAAATAAGAGCTGATGTGTTCCCAGTAACCACCAGTACAACAACCATCAGTCTGTGTTGCATTCACTGACACTGGAAAACACAAATTTGCACAGAAAAGTCCTTTCCTATGTGTTGATACCAAGTATATGTCTTACCTAAGCTTTAAAAGAACAAGACCTTAAGCACTGGATCAAAATCAGTCACATACAGGATGAAGTGTTTTAGACTGTCGACAACTCAAATACAAAATCATAATCTTTGTGCTAAGCTAGGCTAAACACATCCTCAATCTAGTCATTAAAGACAGAGAACAAAGACAGAGGGTTTATTAAAGTGTTTTTCTAAATTTAAATAAGTTTTAACAGGAAGTTTGGAGGACCCAGGATGTTTCCCTGAGGGACTTCAGAGTTATTAAAGACAGAAAAAGAGGATTTACAGAAATGTTAGTGTCTTTTTAAGGGATGAAATTTACAGGAACATTTTTACTGCTGTTTGTCAGATGAATTATAGAAATGTTAATCTGTACAATGCTGTATGTTTTTATAGTATTGAGTTTATATGTATTACAGATATAGAACAAAGTTAACTTGGAAGATTAGCAGATTAAAGTCTGTACATAAGAGGGTATTTTACTGAGCTTTAATAAAATAAAACTGATCTTTACGTCAGTGTTCTCGAGTGTTTCGTCTCCTGACAGTGACTCTCATATAAAATCCTCCTCTGAAATTCTGACTTACATCACACCTGATACAAGAAACTGAAAACTGTGACTTTTATAAATCCAATTTATTTATAGATGCTTTTACAACAATATTATGCCCATGCCCAAATATTGGAATGTTTTCAGCCCATTATCAGTTGTCATCAGAGATCTGAGGTAGTTTGGTCCGACTCTACCTCCTCTTTTTTGTATGTCATGAGGCGGCGACCTCTAGTGGCTGCAGTGATTAGGATGGGCGCAAAGCAGGAAGTCAGGTGCCGTAGCATAAAGAGTTATAATGTCCACATCAGGAGGAGGTCAAAAGCACAGGTCACTGCAAATTTGCTAAGAGACAGATGGAGACAGAAGATCAGACAGTGTTTTCAGATATTCTGGGATGGATTTTCAAAGAGTCTCATGGTGCTGAAATCTTACCGTGGTCCAACTGCATGGGACCTGTGGAGAGAGAGAAGTTTCAGATCAGATGAGTCATTCATCAAATGAGTGCACGCTCATTTCTACAAACAGTGTCCCGTCTGTTGGCTTCAAACCAAAGCTCCAGGTGAGAGCACAGGTGAACTGCTTCCTGAAGCACAGACGCAGAAACTGACTCTACTAACGACTGTCCAACAGTCACTGTGTCTGACATGGTTTCATGAATGTCTCATCTGTGAGCGTCTGTAAATCAGTCACAGAGGTTAAACCATCAGTGATGTGCTGCAGAACATTCACACAGACTGAAGATACAACACACCGACAGGTGATGAACAGGTGAGTCACTTCACCTGAAATCAAAGTGGACACTTCAGTGCAGTTCATACATGTGTTTTAAAAGTTAGTTTCAGCAGAACAGAAAATGCACCTGTGTTAGTTTAACAACCTTTAATGAACTAACAGAATGTTGCACATTATGAACTGATGATGGGGCGCGGATAAAATCGATGCAACAAAGTATCAGGATATTTTGTGTGGTAATATTGTACCGATACATGAGACGTCAAGTAACTTTGCTTTTTACATTTTTATAGATTGTTAATATGGCTAATACAAATTAAACAATTAGAAAAATAAAATCTGTTGTTTTTTTTAGTCCACAAGATTTATGTTGATGCAATTTAAAAAAAAAACAAACAACTCAATCTTATTCAATTAAACACGTTGAAAAAGTTTCCTTTGAGGGAAAATTTACATTGAAAAAAGGTAATAAATCACAATATATTGCGACATATGTGATTGTAATTCTGAGCATATGGTAACATATTTAAAATCGCAATAACATATCATGACTAATTTATTGTGATAATATTGTATCATGATGATATCATGGTAACATCGTATCGTGACAACAATAAACTCATTCAGTCTGAATGTTGTTTCATCAAATACGACCTCAGTTATTCTTTTATAGAGGAGGAGTCATGTGACCATCTCGACAGGTGACAACATGACCTACCTGCGTTTCTGGCCCGATTTAAATTCTCCACCAGGTCGTTCCTCCCGATCTCCTTTAACGCCGCCTGGGTCACCCCCACCGCCTGGTCCTTGTAGTGATGGACCATCAGTTCCACCATCTTGGGTCTGTCGGCGTTGGCGAGCTCAGAGGAGGGGATCACCGGAAAACCTCCGTCAGCCTGGACGCACTCCCTCACGTGAAACTTAAACTCTTTGAACTGATCATCCAGCAGGTCCTTCAGCTCTCTGAGCAGAATCTGATACACCGTGGTCATCGCCACTTCCTGTTTTACCTGTGTTTAAAACACCTGCACACACACACACACACACACACACACACACACACAGTAGTAAGGTGATGATGTCACACAGGAAACATGCCCCTGGAGCTGCAGTTACAGAAGCAGCGCTCACACTGATCTGGAGTCAGAGCTGTAACCTGATCCACACAGAGGTGTCGCACCCTGTGACATCATCAGGGAGTGTTCACGTACCAGTCAGAGGAGAGAACGGACACCAGATGAGAGGAGCCTCCGTCTGTCCACAGGTCAAAGGTCAGGCTGTGAAGACATTCACATGTAAAGTCAGCTCAACAGGAAGACAAAGAGCGGCGGGGTCCAGAGTCGACTGATTATAAACAACCTGAGATACAGGCGGTGACACGTGGCCCGCCCTGTTAATGTCGCCACATGTTCTCGCCACATTCTGTCTGACAGGACGAGACATGCTGCAGGTGCGAGAGCTATTTCACGTCTCTAAAAACCAAACTCCCAGCAGTTTGTCTGGTCTGTAATACGCCGTGTGATGCAGGAAGCAGCTCAGTCTGACACAGGAAACTCTTTCACTATCCTGATGCTAATCCTGATCCTGATGCTGAGGATCAGGATCAGCATCAGGATCAGGATCAGGACTATAACAGTCTGACAGAAAACCTTTTGTGTAGAAACTTGGTTTAAAACTTTCTCTGACTCACCTCTGACTTGTCTTCACGCCGTCGGCATCTGAATCTGATCTACAGTCAGTTTCACTTACTGAACCTTATCACCAACAGGCTCCGCCCCCTCCCAGCCATCAACAGGAAATACCTGCTGTGTTACCAGAAGTTACATAAGCTCGGAGGAAATGTGTGTGTGTGTGTGTGTGTGTGTGTGTGTGTGCTTTCCTGTTTCAGTCAGTCTATAATAATAGTAATAATGATGATGATGATGATGATGATACAGTAATAATGTGTTTTTATTGCTGACCTGAACAATAAAGGTGTATCTTATCTTATCTTATCTTATCTTATCTTATCTTATCTTATCTTAACACATTGTGTGTGACGTACGCTTCCGTCAGAACAAAACAAAACAACAACATGACCTGAAGTTAAAACTGTGACATTTATGTCTCATTTTAAATGTGGTACAAAACAAAGAGTTTGTACGACAAGAGTGAAAAACTGAGACTTTTTTCATTTCAAACACCTATGAAGTCATTTAAGGTGCAGCATCAAGGCTCCTCCTCCAAACATGAACCATGAACTTAACTACAGATCACCTGTAAAACATTTTAATAAATCAATGAGACTGAGAACAAACTGATCTATGGGTCTGATCATTTTTTAATGAACTGACATCATATCAGACCGGAAGTGTGTCTGTGTGTGACTTCCTGTTCGGACTGAAGGCTGCTGGGAACAGCTTGCTGTCACCGTAGACATACTACAGTCTGTGTTTGTCACCGCCTGGTCTCGTCTACTGTCCAGGCTCAGTTCAACTTTAACGAGCTTGATATCGATCCTGGATCAGAGCAGTGACGTCACGGATCCACACAAACCATTTCAAAACAAAGGCAGCTCCATTTTACCCGCTGCTCAGTCCTCTGTTCCCGCGGTGACCACACTACACTGCGCAGGCGCCGACCGCCAGCCCGTCGTCATGGAGACGATTTGTTGCATGAGACCAACAAGGATCCTAAAAACACCTGAACACACAGAGAGCAGAAGCGCGAGGAGTCAAACCTGCTGCAGGTAACATGTTGGATCTGAATCTCATCCTCACCTGTCTGTTAGCTACTGTTAGCCTGGGAGCTAACCGTTAGTTCTGTGAGGTTAGCCTGGGAGCTAACCGTTAGTTCTCTGGGGTTAGCCTTGGAGCTAAAGGTTAGTTCTGTGAGGTTAGCCTGGGAGCTAAAGGTTAGTTCTGTGAGGTCAGCCTGGGAGCTAACCGTTAGCTCTGTGAGGTCAGCTTGGGAGCTAACCGTTAGGTCTGTGAGGTTAGCTTGGGAGCTAACGGTTAGTTCTGTGAGGTTAGCCTGGGAGCTAACCATTAGTTCTGTGGGGTTAGCCTGGGAGCTAAAGGTTAGTTCTGTGAGGTTAGCTTGGGAGCTAAAGGTTGGTTCTGTGAGGTTAGCCTGGGAGCTAACCGTTAGTTCTGTGGGGTTAGCCTGGGAGCTAACCGTTAGTTCTGTGAGGTTAGCTTGGGAGCTAAAGGTTGGTCCTGTGAGGTTAGCCTGGGAGCTAACTGTTAGTTCTGTGGGGTTAGCCTGGGAGCGAAAGGTTAGTTCTGTGAGGTTAGCCTGGGAGCTAACCGTTAGTTCTGTGGGGTTAGCCTGGGAGCTAAAGGTTAGTTCTGTGAGGTTAGCTTGGGAGCTAAAGGTTGGTTCTGTGAGGTTAGCCTGGGAGCTAAAGGTTATTTCTGTGAGGTTAGCTTGGGAGCTAAAGGTTGGTTCTGTGAGGCTAGCCTGGGAGCTAAAGGTTAGTTCTGTGAGGTTAGCTTGGGAGCTAAAGGTTGGTTCTGTGAGGTTAGCTTGGGAGCTAAAGGTTGGTTCTGTGAGGTTAGCTTGGGAGCTAAAGGTTGGTTCTGTGAGGTTAGCTTGGGAGTAGTCTCGCCACCAGACAATCAGAGATCTCCGCCTCCTGATAGTCTGGGAACACTCCTTTCTAAAGTGTGTTTAACACACCGGCGAAAACGGTCGGCAACAAAGCAACGCCTCTTGCATTTTTGAAAAGGACACGCCTTCTCGGAAATGTGCGCTCCCCCTTTTCTCGTCCGCAATGAAACAAACACACAGAGAGCTTGAAAATGGATGCCGAGAGATTTAACTCCGTTTTATCAAACGTGTGCTCATCCGTGAAGAAAATATTTTCTCCAGCGGATGTCTTAGTTACAACATTATTGAGCTAACTGGAGTAGTTTCATGTCGCATCCGACAACAGGAGGCTTTTAACAGATGACGTCCTGATGTTAGCTTTGCTGCTAGTGTTAGCTGTCCCTGTCAGCTGCAGCCACTGATGCTTTCTAGACATCGTGATTTCCCAAAACTATTACCTATTACAGACACCGCTAGCGGCTAACGGTTAGCCCAGCTAAACGTGCACACAGGAATAGTAATGTTTGTGTAATCATTGTGTTTATAGACTTTACAAACATCGGATTAGTCCATACGGTGATACAGTGATGTGAAAAATGTGATATATAGGCTATATATATATATATATATATATATATATATATATATATATATATATATATATATATATATAGCTAGAAGCTCTGCTGGTTTTCTACCCGGAAGTATTTGTAAACAACAAGGCGATTCCCTCTAATGTTATAGTCCGGTCGGACGGATGAGTCATGGCCTTGTAAAAGATTATGTTTGTTTCTTTTAGTTGGTGAGAATGTGTCGCCGCAAACGCGACAAACATCCACTAACTTTGACGGCGTTTTCTGCGAGCACGGCTGAGCCATTTTGTACCGCTACACGTGTTTCTAGTGGGACTATGTTTACGAGCACAAGAGTTCAGCGAGCCACCGAAGGACCGCCCTGCAGATTTACTATTGGTTCTGCAACGTAGGGAGTTTTTTTAAACTCTGAAATTGTATCCGCCCATCTAAACACAAAATCAGGGAGAAAGTCATCAGTCAGTACGTTTACATGCACAGTTTAATTCCACTTTTAATCGGAATGAAAGGCCATTCCGATTAAAAGTGGTCATGTAAACAGTCATTCCGATTGAAAAACGGTCATTCCGATTGAAAATTAAATCCGATTAAAGGGGGTCGTTTATTCCGTTCGTCATTCCGAATGAAAGAATTTTGTGTGCATGTATACACTCATTCCTCTTGAAGTTCGTTCCGGTCTTTCTGCGCATGCTCGTTTCCTTGCCCTTCTGGCGCGATGACGTATATACCGCGCATAGCAACGGGCTGCAACGGTTAGTTCTGTGTGGCTAGCTTGGGAGCTGAAGGTTAATTCTGTGAGGTTAGCTTGGGAGCTAACGGTTAGTTCTGTGAGGTTAGCCTGGGAGCTAAAGGTTAATTCTGTGAGGTTAGCCTGGGAGCTAACCGCTAGTTCTGTGAGGTTAGCCTGGGAGCTAGCGGTTAATTCTGTGAGGTTAGCCTAGGAGCAAAATGTTAGTTCTGTGTGGCTAGCTTGGGAACTGAAGGTTAATTCTGTGAGGTTAGCTTGGGAGCTAAAGGTTGGTTCTGTGAGGTTAGCCTGGGAGCTAAACGTTAGTTCTGTGAGGTTAGCCTGGGAGCTAAAGGTTAGTTCTGTGAGGTTAGCCTGGGAGCTAAAGGTTAGTTCTGTGAGGTTAGCCTGGGAGCTAATGGTAAATAACAGCCTGGGAGCTAATTGTCTGTACTTTGACATCATCAGGTGATGGCGAGGTTGGAGCGTGATGTCATCGACTTCTCTGTGCTAGAGAGAGAGCTGCAGATGGCGGTTGAGTCTGAGCAAAGATATCAGCGAGAGAACGAAGCGAAACTGAGAGCTGTCAGTCAGAGAGTCGCCTCCTACAGCCAGTTCAGGTACCTCCAGGCCTCCAGGCCTCCAGGCCTCCATGGCCTTCTACATTACAGGGTCCTGGAAAGACTACACTGAGATCACAGGGTCCTTGAAACACTCCTGGACTGTTTTAAACAAGTGAGGGGTCTTATCAGAGTTTACAGGGTCAGCTCCTTGAAAGAGTTCCAGGATGTTTCACAAGGTTCCTGAGTTTCTTCAAAGACACTTGAAGGGTCCTTGAAGGTTCCAGGGTGCTTTACGCCTGGTACACACTACACAGCATCAGCCCAACACAGCCGGCTCGTGAACAATGAGTGTCGTACACAATAATCCAACGTCTCGGCTTCTCCCGTCACAGCCGTCACTGTGACCAATAGGAACACAGAGCGATCTGTTGTCGTGGAAACTGTAGGACAACAACAGCCCTTTATTTATTATTTTCTGTGTTTTTATATTTTTACTTTTTATGTGCTCCCCTTTCACTTGATAAAGTTAATGCATCGCACCGTCATTTCAAAGTCAACACTTCCTGTTCTGTTTCAAATTAAAAGCCCATTTTAACTTTGGTGGAGAGAGTCCCTTCATTTTCTAAAAAGGCTTGTATTGTGAAACATTTGCAGGAACTTCCTGTGCAGGATTCAGTGACTGTCATAGTTTGTATGTGGTACTTCAAATGTAGCTCTGCCCACCTGGTGACACTTGTTATGTCACTATGGCAACAGTTCAGCTGGAACATGAACAGACACAGTGACTGCGGTAATAATAATAATAATAATAATAATAATAATAATAAAAATAGGACAAGAATAACCTGATGACATCACACACGTCGTGAAAGACGCCCAGTGATGATTGGTCGTGCACCATCATGTAGTGTGTCATGTCTGACTCCACCATCAGCTGATGACACAGAGACTGTGGGAACGACAGGCATGTTGTGTGGTGTGAACCAGGCACTACAAGGACCTGGACTCTGTCCATACAGACATTACAGAGTTCCAGGATATATTAAAAGCTACAGTAACTCCTCTAAGACATTCCAGGGTCCTTGAATGAGTTCCAGGCTCAGTGTGTGTGTGTGTGTCTGTGTGTCTGTCAGAGACCTGGTCCTGTCCTGTCACCTCAGGCCTCTGGACAAGAAAGACAAAGATGGAGCTCCACGGAGACAGCCCTGGAACCCTGTTGCCCCGAGCAACAAGTGATGTCCGGTCGCCCTGAGCAACAAGTGATGTCCGGTCACCCCGAGCAACGGGGAACATTCTGATTGTTTTTAATACTTGTAACTTTTTTTCTGATGTGAATAAAACATGTTTGTGTTTTTAACCTCAGACATTTATTACTATTATTATTATTATTATTATTATTATTGTTATTAATAATAACAACTGACTGATTAAATAAACACAATTAAAATCTGTCTGAGGTATGAATGAATGAATGAATTAATTAATTAATCAATGAATTAATTGTATTAATGTATGACGTCAGGTCGCCAGCAGGGGGCAGCATCACACAACAAACTGCGTTAGTTTCACTTCAGGACTTGATGAAGTTTAATTCTCTGTGACGTCAGACGGAAAGTGGTTTGAGCTGAGCAGGAAACAGACAGGAGGTCTCACTCTGAGCTAAAATCTGTCACTCTGCTGCCGACGGCCTGGTTGAATTTTGAGAGGTCCTGGAAACCATCTGGAGATTCCAGGGTCCTTTACAGGGCTCCAGGATCTTACAATGACCCTCAGAGTCCTTCACAAGTATATTTAAGACCCTCTGGAATCTCTCTCAGTCTGCAGGGACCCCAGTGACCATTTCAAGGACCCCTGGAGTGTATTTAAAAAATCTGGGATTATTTTTATTCTGTATGTCTCTTCAGGGATTTCAGGATCCTTGAAAAGATCCCAAGACTCTGCAAAATGAGTTCAGGGGATCATTTCAGATTTCAGGGGTCCTTGAGAATTTGTAGGATGATAACGGCTTTTAAAGGTACATCAAGGGATGTTATGGTGCATGAGACTTTCTTGGACTCCTTGAAATTGACCCCAGTAGTCCCCCAAATTTCCAGATCCTTTAAAGAGTTTCCAGGACACTAACAGGGGCCTCCCTGAGTCTCTGTAAGAGATTCCCGGGATCCCTATAGGGAATCAAGGACTCCTTGAAAAAGGACTCAGAGATTTACAAATGTTCCAGGATCCTTGTGAGGGCTATGTTTGCCTTTCGCAACATTCCAGGAGTCCTTGAATTAGGTCTCAGTACCTGTACAGATTTTTTGCTGCTCTGTAAAGAGGTTCCCTCTGTGGTCCTTGATTACATTCCAGGAGTCTTTAAAGGAGTTTCCAGGATGAAGGGGAGCTGTGAATAGATTGCATGGGTCCTTGAATAGATTCCAGGCAGCGGCCAGACTCCTGAACACGTGAGACCGAACGGACAGTCCGGTATTCCCGAGGAGTGAGACCTCTGAAGGAGCAGAGACGATCTTTGGCTGCAGGTCGCTGCTGCTGCTGATGCAGAAACAAGTTGAACAGCAAGTTGATGCGACGGGACTCAGAGGACAGAGGGACAGACAGAGGACAGAGGGACAGACAGAGGACAGAGGGACAGACATCATCAGAGTCTCCGCTTGTTCTTCACAGTTGAACTTTTCCCGCGGATCATTTTTCTCTGCAGAATCTGGTGAGTTTATAAAGTTCAGTTCCGCTCTCTTCTTCTTCTTCTTCTTCTTCTTCTTCTTTTTCTTCTCTTCTTTCTTCTTCTTCTTCTTCTCCTCTTTATTCTTCTTCTTTAATCGACCTTAATGAGATAAAAGGCGCCGCGGCCGCGTCACGTGCAGGATATTGAAACCATAATTTGCAGGTGAATGTCGGTGAGGGCTCGTGCTCACATCAGAGCTGATGCTTCCTGTCTCATCAGAACTTTTTCAGCAGGAACAAGAGTCAGTGCTGCAGATTAATGTTTCATCATTTATATTTGTCCTTTGTGTGTGTGAGGTTCAGAACAGGTTCAGGTTCACAGCAGCACAAAATGAAAATACTCACAGTAGAGGAACCTCAACCTGAAGTCCAGTAAAGTGAAAGTACAGCACACTGCTTTATTGAACGTCGTTAATACATGACTGATATTTAATATGTGTTATTGTTGTGTTTATTATTTATGGATTTAAAGGGATAGTGCACCAAAAATGTAAATTCAGCCATTATCTACTCACCCATATGCCGAGGGAGGCTCAGGTGAAGTTTTAGAGTCCTCACATCACTTGCAGAGATCCAAGGGGAGAGGAGGTAGCAACACAACTCCACCTAATGGAGGCTGACGGCGCCCCAGATTCAAACGTCCAAAAACACATCATTGAAACCACAAAATATCTCCATACTGCTCGTCCGTAGTGATCCAAGTGTCCTGAAGCCCCGACATAAAAAGTTGTTTGGAAAAACCTCATTTGAACTCTGTTTTTAATGGGCACTGCCTTCATGTGTGTTCACGTGCTTTCCCGTGCAAGTGCACACACATGAGCGCGGTGCCCAGAGAGGCAGTCAGAGCTACAGGCTACAATGAGGCTAAAAACAGAGTTCAAATGAGGTTTTTCCAAACAACTTTTTATGTCGGGGCTTCAGGACACTTGGATCACTACGGACGAGCAGTATGGAGATATTTTGTGGTTTCAATGATGTGTTTTTGGACGTTTGAATCTGGGGCGCCGTCAGCCTCCATTAGGTGGAGTTGTGTTGCTACCTCCTCTCCCCTTGGATCTCTGCAAGTGATGTGAGGACTCTAAAACTTCACCTGAGCCTCCCTCGGCATATGGGTGAGTAGATAATGGCTGAATTTACATTTCAGACAGAAACTGATGACCTGAGATATGAAACAAATATTTACACAGGACATCAAAAAAATCAAAATACACAAACAGGAAAGACAAAATGTGAATAAAGTTACGAAACACCTGAACAGGTGAGTCTTTACCTGGTTTTTAAAGTACCCATGACGTCAGCAGAACGTTAGCAAATCGTCATCAGAACATCAGCAGAATGTCGGTAGAATGTTGGCAGAACATCGGCAGAACACTAGCAGAACTTTAGCTGAACATCAGAAGAACGTCCACAGAATGTCTGCAAAACATTAGTAGAATGTCAGCAGAGCATCGGCAGAACATCAGTAGAACATCAGTAGAACATCAGTAGAATGTTAGAATGTCGGCAGAACATTTGCAGTGCGTTGGCTGAATTAAACACAAAGTAAACACACATTAAACATGGCTTAATAGAGACAATTTCAAACACAAGTACACAAACTGGCCTCACTATAAATCGCAGAACTGACAGACAAACACTTGTCTTTATCTGGACACATTTCCCCACCAATACAACATGCTAACGTTATTAGCACAAGCCTATGGCATTTTACATGGTATACATTAGCCTAGCAGCTAGCAGAGATTTCCTCTGCTCATATGAAGCCAGGATAAATCACACACAGGACTTAAAATGCTATTTTAGTGGAGGCTTTATTGTCTTCACAATTTATTGTTTCTTATCTGTGAAATACAAGTAAATACAAGCTTTGTTTCCACTGAGGGAAATGGTGTCAGCTCACAGAGACAGACAGGAGGTCTGCGTCACTGTGACGCTGAGCGTGAGGGTGGGTGAGTTCAACTTTCTGTCAACAACGCGGGTGTTTTGAAAACACCCCCATTTTCACAGGTAACTTAGCCTGTCTCCCTGCCGCAGGAAATAATGGATTAATCCTGGAAAGCTGTTGATGTAGCACTTTTCTCCTTATGAAAGTAACACGGCGATTATTCAACCAATGAGAATTTGGTCGGACGAGAGCATAGCGACCAAATAATCGACTAGTCCACCAGGAGACTACAGCCCTAGTCGGCAGAACGATGGCAGAACGTTATCCTTTACAAAGGATGGTGACTGCGAGGGAACATTGAAACAAAACTTAGATTGAATGAACAGAGAAGTAGGGCCACTGACCACACAGGTTCTCAGGAGACAGAACATGAAATAATAAATCTTGTTTGCAGATCGGAGATGAAGGAGCAGAACTTTAAAGAGGAAGTGATGAAGATCATGGAGGAAGCTCCCAACGCCAGAAAAGCTCTGCTGGAGAATTACGACAACCTGCTGAACGTGGCCGATTACTGCTACAACAACTACGTACAGGTTCGTACTAATCCACTGACTGCTAGTCCTGCTACTATAACAACTAGTATTAATGCCCCAACATGCTAAGCTAACAGTTTACTCCTGTTTCCAGTCTATATGCTAAGCTAAGCTAACCTGTGCTGTCTCCAGTCTTTGTGCTAAGCTAAGTTAACCTGTCCTGTCTCCAGTCTTTGTGCTAAGCTAAGCTAACCTGTGCTGTCTCCAGTCTTTGTGCTAAGCTAAGTTAACCTGTCCTGTCTCCAGTCTTTGTGCTAAGCTAAGCTAACCTGTCCTGTCTCCAGTCTTTGTGCTAAGTTAAGCTAACCTGTCCTGTCTCCAGTCTTTGTGCTAAGTTAAGCTAACCTGTGCTGTCTCCAGTCTTTGTGCTAAGCTAAGTTAACCTGTCCTGTCTCCAGTCTTTGTGCTAAGCTAAGCTAACCTGTCCTGTCTCCAGTCTTTGTGCTAAGTTAAGCTAACCTGTCCTGTCTCCAGTCTTTGTGCTAAGTTAAGCTAACCTGTGCTGTCTCCAGTCTTTGTGCTAAGCTAAGTTAACCTGTCCTGTCTCCAGTCTTTGTGCTAAGCTAAGCTAACCTGTGCTGTCTCCAGTCTTTGTGCTAAGCTAAGTTAACCTGTCCTGTCTCCAGTCTTTGTGCTAAGCTAAGCTAACCTGTCCTGTCTCCAGTCTTTGTGCTAAGTTAAGCTAACCTGTCCTGTCTCCAGTCTTTGTGCTAAGTTAAGCTAACCTGTGCTGTCTCCAGTCTTTGTGCTAAGCTAAGTTAACCTGTCCTGTCTCCAGTCTTTGTGCTAAGCTAAGCTAACCTGTCCTGTCTCCAGTCTTTGTGCTAAGTTAAGCTAACCTGTCCTGTCTCCAGTCTTTGTGCTAAGTTAAGCTAACCTGTGCTGTCTCCAGTCTTTGTGCTAAGCTAAGTTAACCTGTCCTGTCTCCAGTCTTTGTGCTAAGCTAAGCTAACCTGTCCTGTCTCCAGTCTTTGTGCTAAGTTAAGCTAACCTGTCCTGTCTCCAGTCTTTGTGCTAAGCTAAGCTAACCTGTGCTGTCTCCAGTCTTTGTGCTAAGCTAAGCTAACCTGTCCTGTCTCTGTGTGTCAGTCAGGTGACGGCAGCATGAAAGCGTTGGAGGAAACAAAGAACTTCACCACCCAATCACTGGCCAGCGTCGCCTACCAGATCAGTACTCTGGCCAGTAGCGTGCTGAGTCTTCTCGATGCTCAGACCAATCAGCTGCGTCACATGGAGTCTTCCATCAACCTCATTGGTCAGGTGAGCTCTGCCCTGTGACCCTGCTGCCAACATGAGGTCATGATCCATCAGTCGGTATGAGAGTCCTTTTTATGTTTAATGGAGGAGGACACAGCCCACGTGTATTGTGGGAAATGTAGTGATCGTGGTGATCACTGCCTGTTGGTTGGATCGGTTAGAGTCAGGGTGAAGATGTCAAGGTGAGCCAATCAGAGGCAGAGTGAGGCGGGACATTCCTCCGCTCTCACACAAACACAAACTGGGGACAGTTTAAGCAAAGAGCATGGACACCAAGAGGCGAAGCTCAACAGAACGCCCCATAGCAACAGACTCGCCCATGGTTTCGTCCTACCGCCGCCATTTTGGACTGTCAGCAGACCGGCTTGCATACAAAAACACACAGACAAACTGAAGTATATCGCTATTAATTATGCTTACAATGCTACTCACCTCGTGATAGCTTGGTCACAGCTGCTTTTTCACGTTTTTGTAAAGCAAAATATAGACTTTAAAAAAAAAAACAAAACGAAGAAAAACGGCCGAGATGGCATCTCTACATATTACATCCACTTATGAGAAGATTAACTTAATTACTCCTTCAAAATCACCCCATAAGCCAATCTACCAAAAAAAAAAAAAAAAAAAAAAAAAAAAAAATATATATATATATATATATATATATATATATATATATATATTTTAACTAGAAACACATTAATGGCGACGTCACATAGTCAGGAATGAAGATTTATTTACAGTTTGTACAGTAAGGGGACAGTAATAATAATAATAATAATAATGATATATAGGCTATTTTAATATGATATATTTTAATGCTAAAGCAGTAATCAGTTCTGATATAAATGGTCCAAGAGGCCATATGTATACACATATATATATATATATATATATATATATATATATCTTCCCTCCAAAACTGGCATATTAAATTGACATTAAAACACTTTAAAACTTACACCTCAGGAGTTCTTACCTGTCGGGATCCTTCGGGAAACGGTGGAAGGCCAGGTGCGGGGTGTTCCGCTGATAGTTGTTGCAGTTAATTGCACTACACTGTTTTCTTTTACTTTTTTTCTCCTCTCTTGACATCTTGCATGTTGTCTGGGCGCAAGTCCAAAATGGCGGCAGCACCCCTTGTGGCTGTTGGCAAAAATTCAACGGAGCTTCGCCTCTTGGTATCCATGCTCTTTGGTTTAAGTTTTAGCAGCAACTCGCAGCCAATCAGAAGACAGAGTCCTGTGACATGTGACCTGTGTTACACAGAATGTCTTCCCACCTGAAACATGTAAACACATGAACACAGGAACACATGAACACATGAACACAGGAACACAGGACCACATGAACACAGGAACACATGAACACATGAACACAGGAACACAGGACCACATGAACACATGAACACAGGAACACAGGACCACATGAACACATGAACACAGGAACACATGAACACATGAACACAGGACCACATGAACACAGGAACACATGGACACATGAACACAGGAACACATGAACACAGGACCACATGAACACAGGAACACATGAACACAGGACCACATGAACACAGGAACACATGAACACAGGACCACATGAACACATGAACACAGGAACACAGGAACACATGAACAAATGAACTCGGGAACACATGAACACATGACCACAGGAACACATGAACATGTAAACATGAACACATGACCACAGGAACACAGGAACACATGAACATGTAAACATGAACAAATGACCACAGGAACACATGAACACAGGAACACATGAACACATGACCACATGAACATAGGAACACATGACCACATGAACGCAGGAACACATGAACACATGACCACATGAACACGGGAACACATGAACACAGGAATACATGAACACATGAACACAGGAGCACATGAACACATGAACATGAATCATGTTTCTGCATTTAAAATTTTTCAGATCAAAATGTTTTGTGTTTATTTTTGACTCTGCCCACGTCTGTCGCCGGTGTTTTCAGGTTGTCTGTCCGTCCATCCCATCATGAACATGATATCTGAAGAGCTTCTCTGAGTTACAGACACAGTTAGTTCTGTTTACAGAAGTGATTTTATTTCAGACGAGCAGAGAGGAACATCAGACTCCAAGCAGCACTTTACACCACCACATTAAAACAGAAGTGTGTTTCAAAGGTGGAGTTAAACTGTGTCATTGTCTACACTTTGATTTAAAGGGTAAATTAATATTTTTCAGTTTAAGAAAGTGTGTAAAGAAAGAAGAGTTGGAGTGTTGAAGCTCAAGTTACATGTGAAACATTATCACAGGTGATATTACAGCTGACAGGATGTGTTGGAAACATAAACAACACTCGTGTTTAAACGTTGACGCACAGCGTGTGTTTGTGTCGTCAGACGGTGGAGATGCACAAAGAGAAGGTTTCCCGCAGAGAGATTGGCGTCTTCACGGCGGTGAGACGAGTCCCACGTAGCCACAAGATCCTCCCTCCTCCTCAGCCTCCCGCAGGCACACAGCCCCGCCCACCGTACAGCCGCCGACCAATCAACTACCAGCAGCTGGATGGCCTGGGCCACGGCATGAAGGTACTTCACACACACGCGCGCGCACACACACACACACACACACACACACACACACATGAACACATCATCCAACAGGTGTGTCAGAGTTTCTGCTGTCTTGGCTCAGCAATTCAGAACCTCCACCGGAAAGCTGTGAATTGAAGGTTGACCTGGTGCACCTGGTAAACACAGATATGTGACGACGTGCATGAGGAGCTGAGGGTTAGAGACCCTCTGAGAATCGTCCTGATGTGTGATTCTGAGCTTCATAAATAAAACTGAGCTGAGTCAGGACGTCAGTCTGAAGGTTAAATACGATCACAGTCAGATGGAGTTCTGTGTTGAATCAGCAAGAGTTTAAACAGGAGACACTTTTACAGAAGAAGAAGAAGAAGAAGAAGCTGAAACCCAGAAGCAGAAGTCAAGTTTAGTTCTGAGTGAAGTCTCTGCTGCTTGATGCGAACAGGAAGTGTTGGCGGCTGCAGTGAACCACAGGAACAGAAGTGACACTGCAGTAAAAGTTCCTCTTTCAGACTTTGTCTTCCTTCACTTCCTCACTCCTTCACTCCTTCACTGCCTTGCTGTGACCTCGTTTTACTTTCTGAAGGGTTATTTCCTCCTGTGTTTTAACAGGATAAAGTGTTTTAAGAGGATAAAGCGTTTAACAGGATAAAGTGTTTAACAGGATGAAGTGTTTAACAGGATGAAGTGTTTAACAGGATAAAGTGTTTTAACAGGATAAAGTGTTTAACAGGATAAAGTGTTTAACAGGATGAAGTGTTTAACAGGATAAAGTGTTTAACAGGATGAAGTGTTTAACAGGATAAAGTGTTTTAAGAGGATAAAGCGTTTTAACAGGATAAAGTGTTTAACAGGATAAAGTGTTTTAACAGGATGAAGTGTTTAACAGGATAAAGTGTTTTAACAGGATAAAGTGTTTAACAGGATAAAGTGTTTTAACAGGATAAAGTGTTTAACAGGATAAAGCGTTTAACAGGATAAAGTGTTTTAACAGGATAAAGTGTTTAACAGGATAAAGCGTTTAACAGGATAAAGTGTTTAACAGGATAAAGTGTTTAACAGGATAAAGCGTTTAACAGGATAAAGTGTTTAACAGGATGAAGTGTTTAACAGGATAAAGTGTTTAACAGGATGAAGTGTTTAACAGGATAAAGTGTTTAACAGGATGAAGTGTTTAACAGGATGAAGTGTTTAACAGGATAAAGTGTTTAACAGGATGAAGTGTTTAACAGGATAAAGTGTTTTAACAGGATAAAGTGTTTAACAGGATAAAGCGTTTAACAGGATAAAGTGTTTAACAGGATGAAGTGTTTAACAGGATAAAGTGTTTAACAGGATGAAGTGTTTAACAGGATAAAGTGTTTAACAGGATGAAGTGTTTAACAGGATAAAGTGTTTTAAGAGGATAAAGCGTTTTAACAGGATAAAGTGTTTAACAGGATAAAGTGTTTTAACAGGATGAAGTGTTTAACAGGATAAAGTGTTTTAACAGGATAAAGTGTTTAACAGGATAAAGTGTTTAACAGGATAAAGTGTTTTAACAGGATGAAGTGTTTTAACAGGATAAAGTGTTTAACAGGATAAAGTGTTTAACAGGATAAAGTGTTTTAACAGGATAAAGTGTTTAACAGGATAAAGTGTTTAACAGGATAAAGTGTTTTAACAGGATGAAGTGTTTTAACAGGATAAAGTGTTTAACAGGATGAAGTGTTTTAACAGGATAAAGTGTTTTAACAGGATAAAGTGTTTTAACAGGATGAAGTGTTTTAACAGGATAAAGTGTTTAACAGGATGAAGTGTTTAACAGGATAAAGTGTTTTAACAGGATAAAGTGTTTAACAGGATAAAGTGTTTTAACAGGATGAAGTGTTTAACAGGATAAAGTGTTTTAACAGGATAAAGTGTTTTAACAGGATAAAGTGTTTAACAGGATAAAGTGTGTAACAGGATAAAGCGTTTAACAGGATACAGTGTTTAACAGGATAAAGCGTTTAACAGGATAAAGTGTTTTAACAGGATAAAGCGTTTAACAGGATAAAGCGTTTAACAGGATAAAGTGTTTTAACAGGATACAGTGTTTAACAGGATAAAGCGTTTAACAGGATAAAGTGTTTTAACAGGATAACGTGTTTTAACAGGATAAAGTGTTTAACAGGATAAAGCGTTTAACAGGATAAAGTGTTTAACAGGATAACGTGTTTTAACAGGATAAAGTGTTTAACAGGATAAAGTGTTTAACAGGATAAAGTGTTTAACAGGATAACGTGTTTTAACAGGATAAAGTGTTTAACAGGATAAAGTGTTTAACAGGATAAAGCGTTTAACAGGATAAAGCGTTTTAACAGGATAAAGTGTTTAACAGGATAAAGTGTTTAACAGGATAACGTGTTTTAACAGGATAAAGTGTTTAACAGGATAAAGTGTCTAACAGGATGAAGTGTTTAACAGGATAAAGTGTTTAACAGGATAAAGTGTTTTAACAGGATGAAGTGTTTAACAGGATAAAGTGTTTTAACAGGATGAAGTGTTTAACAGGATAAAGCGTTTAACAGGATACAGTGTTTAACAGGATAAAGCGTTTAACAGGATAAAGTGTTTAACAGGATAAAGTGTTTAACAGGATAAAGCGTTTAACAGGATAAAGTGTTTAACAGGATAAAGTGTGTAACAGGATAAAGCGTTTAACAGGATAAAGTGTGTAACAGGATAAAGCGTTTAACAGGATAAAGTGTTTAACAGGATAAAGTGTGTAACAGGATAAAGCGTTTAACAGGATAAAGTTTTTAACAGGATAAAGTGTTTAACAGGATAAAGCGTTTAACAGGATACAGTGTTTAACAGGATAAAGCGTTTAACAGGATAAAGTGTTTAACAGGATACAGTGTTTAACAGGATAAAGCGTTTAACAGGATAAAGTGTTTAACAGGATAAAGTGTTTAACAGGATAAAGTGTTTTAACAGGATAAAGTGTTTTAACAGGATAAAGTGTTTTAACAGGATACAGCGTTTAACAGGATAAAGCGTTTAACAAGATAAAGCGTTTAACAGGATAAAGTGTTTAACAGGATAAAGTGTTTTAACAGGATAAAGTGTTTTAACAGGATAAAGTGTTTTAACAGGATAAAGCGTTCAACAGTCTGATTGTATTTCTTGATCTTTGCTGAGCAACAGTTTGTGTGAGAGGAATTAAAGGCCTGTCTCAAGCTGAAGTTTTAAATTATATCTATAATAAATCAGAGCAGTTGATCAGAATCTGATCGCAGCTGCAGCTGAGTGACGACTTTAAACCTGCAGTTATCTGATGGAGGAAAACCGTGACATCACACTGTTACTACTGAAACTCTGCAGAGTGACAGAGAAGCTCTGACCTGTAACTGACCTGTAGCTCATGTTCCAGTGAAATGAGATGCAGTAATTATAAATATGTTTCCTGAGATCTGAGTTTAATCTGAAGCTTTTCTGTCTGAAAAAACTGTGGAACTGTCCTTTAATCTGTTTCATTTTACTGCTGCTGTGGCTGCTCATTCAGCGACACACAGTGCACACTTTAATGAACACACACACACGTACACACAGTAACACACAGACAGTGGGTCTTTGTTGAGCGTGGGAAAATGTTTAGAGAGTCTAATTAGAGCTGCTGAGGCCTGAGAGGCTCTATTGATGCTCACACACACACACACACTAACACACTCTCATGTCCCCCCCCCCCCGACTTAGGTCTCTGGGAAACAGTCAGATCGAACAGGAACCATCCGTAAACACGGCGCCTCCAACAGGTCCAGTCTGATTCTACTGAGTTTCTATTAACGACTACTTCCTGTTTCACATCACACACTTTAACTGACTCTGTGTGTGTGTGTGTGTGTGTGTGTGTCTGTCTCAGGTCCATCAAACCTCCAGAGCCAGTTCAGTGTCCAGTGGCGCCCCCTGTCAGCAGGTAATAATCCTCATCTGCCCATATGAATATATTTATACACTCACTTTATTATCACAAATAGCTATTCAGCCAATCAGGTGTCAGCAGCTCATTAACATTTAGTCATGTAGACATGGTGAAGACGAGCTGCTGAAGTTCAAACAGAGCATCAGAATGATGAAGAAAGGTGATTGAAGTGACTTTGAACGTGGCATGGTTGTTGGTGCCAGACGGGCTGGTCTGAGTATTTACTGGGATTTTCAGCACAACCATCTCTAGGGTTTACAGAGGATGGTCCCAAAAAGAGCAAATATCCAGTGAGCCAAAATGCCTTGTTGATGCCAGAGGTCAGAGGAGAATGGCCAGACTGGTTCAAGATGATAGAAAGGCAACAGGAAGTCAAATAAGCACTGGTTCCAACCAAGGTCGCAGTAACGCAGTAGAAGTTCAGTCCTTTCTGTAGCACAGACATTATTATTGATCATATTTAGTAACTTTTTAAATTTCATTTATGACCGTCTCTTTCAGCTCTTTTGGGAAACCTGTAGCTCCGCCCACCATCCCCATCACCTGCCCAGTCCCACCTGAGTGTGACATCATCACCACGCTGCTGGAAGACGCCCCGCCTCCTCCTCCTTTAGCCAATGAAATGCCAGCCCAGGATGATGAGGTCACCAACACCTTGGCCCCGCCCCCTCCCCCACCAGATTTGTCAGGAGATGTGGCGGTTCTGCCCCCTCCCCCCCCTCCTCCTCCTCCTCCTCCACCTCCTCCTCCTTCACAGACTCTGACCAATCACAGTGCTCCCCCGCTGGCTCCACCCCTCAGCCTTGAGACAGGTGAGAATAAAACAAAAACGTCATGATAACGTCTTCATCTTCACTGCCTAAAATACATGTAAATCTATCACTGGTCACACTGAGTGACATCACGATGACATCACATCTCTGTCGTCTCAGTGATGGAGGAGAGCAGCTTCCCACCTCCCTCTCCTCCTCCTCCTCCTCCTCCTCCTCCTCCTCCTCCCTCTGATGATGGCGGCTTCCCCCCACTGCCCATCAACGGCTCAGAACTGCTGGCTCCGCCCCCTCCACCTCCACCTAGCCAGGAAGTAGATGGTACCCGTCTGTCTGTCTGTGTGTGTGTCTGTGTGTGTGTGTGTGTGTGTCTGTCTGTCTGTCTGTTTGTCTGTCTGTGTGTGTGTCTCTGCAGTGTGATGTGTAATGTTTGCGTTTGAACACTGAAAGCAGGAAGTGATTCCACCAACCAAACCTCATTCAGAAATGTCAAAATTTAGCTCCGCCCCCTTTATTAACAGAACTTGACATGAACCGGACATGAAACATGAAACGTTCTTCACACAGTCTGGTGTCGGTGGTGAATTTGGCTCATTGTCAAACAAGTTCAAAAATTCAAGGCGTCCTTGAGAAGAAATGAAACATCAAAGTCAGGGTTAGGTTAGGTTAGGTGCACTGCACCAAACCCAACTCAGAAATATTGAAATTTAAGTTTGCCTCGCTGATTAAGAAAAATACATCAAATGAAATAAATCAATCAATCAATGGATATTAGGGTGTTTTCACATATAGTCCATTTTAAACAAACCCAACTGAGTCCTCTGACAGTGGACCAACATAAAAGGGACTCCATTTAACCCTAACAATATTCTACCTTCCACATCTGGAGACGTGCAGTATCTTCTGTGGACCAAACTATTCCTCATCTTGCGTCCTTGCAAGCGCTACTGGCTGACGTGGTTTCGTCTGTTTTTTCAAGCGTCCCAGGTCAGCAGCATGTGATCTAGAGGGCTGAATACAATGGCAACGAGCAAAGTGAACCTGGAGGTTCAGTGAACGGCACCCTGGAATTGAACTCCCGAGGTGGTCTGAGTTCGGTTCTCTTGGAGTGTTCACATATGCGCAAAAAATGCTGAGTCACTGCTCTGAGTCTGTTTAGAGGGCTGAAAAGGACGAAGTGTGAAAACAACCTAAGCCTTCCAAACCACACTTCCCAGTAAAGCAGTGCACGTGAATATGTTAAAATCCTTCATAGTCTTAATCAGTTTACGATTAACTTCAAGGTTCTTTTTGGAGGAATCCTGACATCAGTCACTGCATCTCCTCAGACTCTGATGAGGTCACACAACAAATTAAAGATCAAAAGATCTCCTTCCTTTTCATGCAGCTGTAGTGTGCTCCTGGTACAGAGATGCAGCAAACTGTTGTTTTCAGGGCAGGGTATTGTTTTCAAGTAAGAGAGGCTCAGATGTGGAGTTTCGCATTTGAGGGTTTACTTATAAGAAAATCAAAGAATTAGTTCATCATGACGATTTAAAGTGTCTGACAAACAGGGGGTATCAGTTCACACACCTACAGCTTCCTAAGACACATTAAAAGGTGCTTCCTGTCACTTAAGCTACTGTTTTCATGTCAGTCAGACAGACAGCTCCGAGAACAAGTGCTTCTCCTCACAAAACCAAATTTGGCCTGAGTCATGTCAGATCATTGAGCTGAAGTCACGTCAGAGTAATACGTTTATGTCAGGTCACGTTCACTGTACTTCTAAACGGAGACAACAAACGAGCTCAACAACATGTCCGAACAAAGGTGTGACACAGAATGTATTAAACTGGACCTTGAACTGATGACTGAACTCTGCACCAGTTGGAAACCACTGTTTTAGGACTCAACATCATCTTGTTGTTCAGATTCTTCCAGCGTTCCAGACTCTGCTCAGAAATCCTGTAATTTAAATGTTCCTCACTCACGAACATTAAAGCACCAAAGACAGTGAAAATCAGACTCTGTAGATTCACATGTTTGAGTTCATGTCACCAAACAAAACATGGTGAATTTAAGCCAGTGTTTTTCTTTCCGTTTCTTCTTCTGTGGTGTTTTTCTTCAGTTTCTTCTTCTGTGGTGTTTTTTCTTCAGAGACCCTCCTGTCCAGGAGGAGTCGCCGCCGTCGCTCACCACCTACCACTCGCTCCCTCTCTTTGAGGGTCCGCTCTGGCCCCGCCTCCCGCTACCGCTACACACGCTCTCTCTTCCTGCCTGCTGTCCAATCATGTAAGCCAACGGAGGATGCCGCTGTCATCCAGTAGAATCTCAGTAGAGTAGAAAAATGATGACACATAGAGATCCAGATGTGTTTATTTTGTCTATTGTTTGTTTAAAGAACCGAAATCAAACTAAATAAAGACTTTGAGTGTTGAGGCCTTGAAGATGTTTCAAGGATCCTTGAGGAAAGTTTAGAAGTCCTTGGGAAAGTTCTAAGAATCATTTTGGAGGCTGCAGTAAGAATCCAGGAGTTCTTGAAATTCTTGAGAAGTCCTTGAGGAGGAAAGGGGTTATTTGGGGAGGTTGGGAGAATGAGATTGGAGGAGTTCATTAGAGTGGTAGGGGTAATAGGAGGTCCTCAGGATGTTAGGAGTACTAGGAGTCCTTGTAGTAGTAGCACTAGGAGTTCTTGAGGATATTAGGGGCACTAGGGGTCCTTGTAGTAGTAGCACTAGGAGTTCTTGAGGATATTAGGGGCACTAGGAGTCCTTGTAGTAGTAGCACTAGGAGTTCTTGAGGATATTAGGGGCACTAGGGGTCCTTAAGAATATTAGGGGCACTAGGAGTTCTTGAGAATATTAGGGGCACTAGGAGTTCTTGAGAATATTAGGGGCACTAGGAGTCCTTAAGAATATTAGGGGCACTAGGGGTCCTTGAGGATATTAGGGGCACTAGGAGTTCTTGAGAATATTAGGGGCACTAGGGGTCCTTAAGAATATTAGGGGCACTAGGGGTCCTTGAGGATATTAGGGGCACTAGGAGTTCTTGAGGATATTAGGGGCACTAGGAGTTCTTGAGAATATTAGGGGTACTAGGAGTTCTTGAGGATATTAGGGGCACTAGGAGTTCTTGAGGATATTAGGGGCACTAGGAGTTCTTGAGAATATTAGGGGTACTAGGAGTTCTTGAGGATATTAGGGGCACTAGGAGTCCTTAAGAATATTAGGGGCACTAGGGGTCCTTAAGAATATTAGGGGCACTAGGAGTTCTTGAGGATATTAGGGGCACTAGGAGTTCCTTGAGAAAGCTGTAGAAACCCTTTAGGAGGTTTTTAAGAGCAACTGAGGAATTTCCAGGAGTGGAGTTCATGTGCAAATGGCCCTTGAGATGTCTCCAGTTCATTTGGGAAGGGCTACAAGCCTTGAGTAAGTTTCAGGAGTGAGTCATTGAGGAGTTCTAGTTGTCATTAAGAAAGTCTCAGGAGTCATTAAGAAATTTAGGGGGTCATTGAGAACTCCTTGAGTAATTTTAGAAAGTTCAAGGTTCCTGAAGAGGTTGCAGGTGTTTTGACAAGGTCATTGGATATTTCTAAGGTTACTTCAGGAGGTCACAGTGGGCTTTAAGGTTCAAAGGAACCTTGAGAAGGTTCCTGAAGACTTCAAGGAGGGAAGAGGGTCCTTGGGAAGGTTCCAGGCAATGAGGAAGTTCTAGATGTCTTTGATCCCCCCAAAAGGACCCCAGAACCTCTGGGTCAGTGTCAAATTTCTAGACAGACTAACAGTTGCAGCAGTGTGGAAAATAGTGATCTGGGTATTAAAGGGAAACGTTGCCAGTTTTCAACCAGCTCTGTGTCATCGCAGTGTGGTCGAGGACAAATGCAGTCAAATGCCTGGAGCTCCCCGCTCATTCGCAGAAGAGTGTCTGGTTGTGGCACAGGAGGAACCAAACGCCATCTGCTCACCGAACTGGTTGAAAATCAGAGAAGTTTCTCTGTAACGGCTGAAACAACTAAAATTCAGCCGGCAACTGTTTGTAAAAACACATAAACATTCGTCATGCTAGAGGGGGCGTGGCTTCATCTAAAGTGTGTTGGAAACACAACAGAGACGAGGATCCACAGATAGTCTGTGACGACAGATGATCACTCCTTCTGGGTGGTGTCAGTACTGACTGATTCTCTCTGTCTGTCTGTCTGTCTGTCTGTCAGTGATGATCCCCCCTCCTCCCCCTTACCCTCCCCCCAATGCTCCTCCTCCCTCCTCATCCTCTTCCTCCTTCACCCTGCTCCCTCGCTCCTCCTCTTCCTCGCCTCGACTCTGCTTACCTGCTCGTCTTGAACACCTGGGTAAGAAAACACACATACTACAGTTGGTCAGTGTCCTGTCACTGACAGTAGCAGCACTCGTCTTAGACGTACTGTTAACTCTAATTATTGTACGAATGGTTAACGTGTTTCTACATATTGTCATGACCATCTCATGTTGTTACACTCGTACAGTCGTAGTACTACACACCAGAGTACACACACAGTTCCTGAACACAGAAACCATCAGCTCCAATCAGCTTTGCTGCATTCTGTCAAAGTTCGACCTTCTCAAACCTGATTGGCTAATCACAGCTGTCACTCATTAAACCTGTGTGCTCCCAGATCTAGAGCTCCCAGCCATGCCCCCTCCTCTCCTATTGGACGACGAGGTTGGTTTTGATGACCTGATGCCACCCCTCCCTCCACCTGTGGACTACGACACCAACGCCCCCTCCCAGTACCTGGAGAAAGGTACTACCACTGCTGCTATATCACAGATGTAGATACAGATATAAACATATACAGATATCACAGGTATAGATACAGATATTACAGTGATATAAACATACAGATATCACAGATATAGATACAGATATTACAGTGATATAAACATATACAGATATCACAGATATAGATACAGATATTACAGTTATATAAACATATACAGATATCACAGATATAGATACAGATATTACAGTGATATAAACATACAGATATCACAGGTATAGATACAGATATTACAGTGATATAAACATACAGATATCACAGATATAGATACAGATATTACAGTTATATAAACATATACAGATATCACAGGTATAGATACAGATATTACAGTGATATAAACATACAGATGTCACAGGTATAGATACAGATATTACAGTGATATAAACATATACAGATATCACAGATATAGATACAGATATTACAGTTATATAAACATATACAGATATCACAGATATAGATACAGATATTACAGTTATATAAACATATACAGATATCACAGATATAGATACAGATATTACAGTTATATAAACATACAGATATCACAGGTATACATACAGATATTACAGTTATATAAACATATACAGATATCACAGATATAGATACAGATATTACAGTTATATAAACATATACAGATATCACAGGTATAGATACAGATATTACAGTGATATAAACATATACAGATATCACAGGTATAGATACAGATATTACAGTGATATAAACATATACAGATATCACAGATATAGATACAGATATTACAGTGATATAAACATATACAGATATCACAGGTATAGATACAGATATTACAGTGATATAAACATATACAGATATCACAGATATAGATACAGATATTACAGTTATATAAACATATACAGATATCACAGGTATAGATACAGATATTACAGTGATATAAACATACAGATATCACAGGTATAGATACAGATATTACAGTGATATAAACATATAAAGATATCACAGGTATAGATACAGATATTACAGTGATATAAACATATACAGATATCACAGGTATAGATACAGATATTACAGTGATATAAACATATACAGATATCACAGGTATAGATACAGATTTTACAGTGATATAAACATATACAGATATCACAGGTATAGATACAGATATAAACATATACAGATATCACAGGTATAGATACAGATATTACAGTTATATAAACATATACAGATATCACAGGTATAGATACAGATATTACAGTGATATAAACATATACAGATATCACAGGTATAGATACAGATATTACAGTGATATAAACATATACAGATATCACAGGTATAGATACAGATATTACAGTGATATAAACATACAGATATCACAGATATAGATACAGATATTACAGTTATATAAACATATACAGATATCACAGATATAGATACAGATATTACAGTTATATAAACATACAGATATCACAGATATAGATACAGATATTACAGTTATATAAACATACAGATATCACAGATATAGATACAGATATTACAGTTATATAAACATATACAGATATCACAGGTATAGATACAGATATTACAGTTATATAAACATACAGATATCACAGATATAGATACAGATATTACAGTGATATAAACATATACAGATATCACAGGTATAGATACAGATATTACAGTGATATAAACATATACAGATATCACAGGTATAGATACAGATATTACAGTTATATAAACATATACAGATATCACAGGTATAGATACAGATATTACAGTGATATAAACATATACAGATATCACAGGTATAGATACAGATATTACAGTGATATAAACATATACAGATATCACAGGTATAGATACAGATATTACAGTGATATAAACATACAGATATCACAGATATAGATACAGATATTACAGTTATATAAACATATACAGATATCACAGATATAGATACAGATATTACAGTTATATAAACATACAGATATCACAGATATAGATACAGATATTACAGTTATATAAACATACAGATATCACAGATATAGATACAGATATTACAGTTATATAAACATATACAGATATCACAGGTATAGATACAGATATTACAGTTATATAAACATACAGATATCACAGATATAGATACAGATATTACAGTTATATAAACATATACAGATATCACAGGTATAGATACAGATATTACAGTTATATAAACATACAGATATCACAGATATAGATACAGATATTACAGTTATATAAACATATACAGATATCACAGGTATAGATACAGATATTACAGTGATATAAACATATACAGATATCACAGGTATAGATACAGATATTACAGTTATATAAACATACAGATATCACAGATATAGATACAGATATTACAGTGATATAAACATATACAGATATCACAGGTATAGATACAGATATTACAGTGATATAAACATATACAGATATCACAGGTATAGATACAGATATTACAGTTATATAAACATATACAGATATCACAGGTATAGATACAGATATTACAGTGATATAAACATATACAGATATCACAGGTATAGATACAGATATTACAGTGATATAAACATATACAGATATCACAGGTATAGATACAGATATTACAGTGATATAAACATACAGATATCACAGATATAGATACAGATATTACAGTTATATAAACATATACAGATATCACAGATATAGATACAGATATTACAGTTATATAAACATACAGATATCACAGATATAGATACAGATATTACAGTTATATAAACATACAGATATCACAGATATAGATACAGATATTACAGTTATATAAACATATACAGATATCACAGGTATAGATACAGATATTACAGTTATATAAACATACAGATATCACAGATATAGATACAGATATTACAGTTATATAAACATATACAGATATCACAGGTATAGATACAGATATTACAGTGATATAAACATATACAGATATCACAGGTATAGATACAGATATTACAGTTATATAAACATATACAGATATCACAGATATAGATACAGATATTACAGTTATATGAATGTATTGAACTTTATAAACAGATATATGACTGCAGTTCTCCTGTGTGTCCAGTGGAGGCACTGTACAACTATGAGGCCTCCAAACCTGACGACCTGTCATTCGCTGAGGGCGACATCATCTACATGACTCACCGCCATGACGACGGCTGGTGTGAGGGGGTTCTTAATGGCAACGAGGGCTTCTTCCCTGAAAACTATGTCCAATCATGTGGTTAGACTGAAGCCCCGCCCCCATCCTTCTATTTTCTTGTTTGGATAACTGTTGCCAGGGAGATTTTACAGTCAATGTTAATGAACGATCGTCCTCTCTGCTGCCCCACAGAGGAGGACTATGGTAACTACACATCTGAGTTTAAACGACAGTAAAGAGTTAAAGAACAAACCAAACCTCAGTCACAGTGTTTCTACAGGAAACGTTATATTCAACAATGATACAGCAACAATCAGTAATCAAACAAATATAAACATGCAGAGTAAAGAAACTAATAAATGACATTGTTACAAACAGTTACTGCATTTTGACTCCAGATCAATTCATCTGATTGATTATTGAACTTTCTGTAAATCTCATCATAGCTGAAACAGTGAGTCGATTCATCAAACAGAAAATTTATTTTCAACCCATTTCATAAATCCATTAATCCTTTAAGTCATTTTTTTACTAAAATGCCGAAAAAATCACTGGTCTCATCTTCTGAAATATAAATAACGTAAAGTTTTAGTAGTTTCCCGTGGATGTCATTTATTATGATCTTATGACATCATATAAACAAAACTCAGCTGATTATTGGGTGATAAAAATCATGGTTAGCTGCAGTTTTAATGCCAGTTTACTGTAGATTCAGTCATTACACCAGTTAGAATATTAGTTTGGCCAGAAAGCTGCACATATTTTAATATTGATTAACTGATTATTTTATTGTTTAAATGGAACTTTATTTGTTTGTAGAAATGCATTATCTAAAAAGAACAAACAAAAAACAATGTGAAAAGTGAAGAAGCTGAGAAGTTACAGCTTGTTACTTTAATTCAACAATAAGGTCAGATGTGTGTGTAAACCAGTTATTAAAATGTTAAACAAGTTTATTTTAAGAAGACAGAAATGAAGTTTTTATCAGTTATTTTAAAAAAATCTTTTTACTGTTTATCTTCCGTCTTGTGTTTAAGACACTGATTCTGCAGCTGTAAATATTAAATTTAGAGGTTAAAATTTTTTGTTTGATTGTCAGAACGAAGTATTAACAGAACGTCCAGTATATTTGTTTAAGACCTCAGTGTTGCTGCCCCCTGCAGGCCACAGACACAAACTACAGGCTGATGATTCAAACTGATCATTAATGACCTCATATCTTATTGTTTATAATCAATAACCACAGAGGCAGAGCTCTGACTGTCAGTAATTATCATTTAACGTGAATTATTCAAATGTAATGTCTTTATTCAGATGTTCAATAAATAAATGTTTCAGATTTAATGTTGTTCATTTTTTTATTTCTCACTCATTCATTAATTCATTCACTCACCGCTGCTGATTTATTTCAGTTATTTCCTCATTTCTGAGAATCATCTGATCAGAATTAAGTGGTCAAAGGTCAGTGTGACCTCACATGACTGAAGAAATTCATTCACTAATTCTGACAAAACTTGACACAAATGTTTAACAGGATAAAATGATGAAGGTCAAAGGTCAGCTTGACTGTGACATCATCATGCGTTAATGTCATTTCTCATGAACAGAAGGGGAGACATTTGGTCAGATACTGAATTGTTTGACTGTTTCCTTTATGACGTCATTTTACAGCTGCGCCCTCACACATGTCAGTTTGCTATCTGACTATTTGAGAAGTTCTGTAAATTATTTGGCTACATTTTGAGAACTGTGTGGATTTTTCTTCCTTGAATTTTGTCATTTTCAGCCCCTAAAAAAACTTCTGAGGCGAGAAGGGTTGGATATGTTCAGAAATAAAACTACAGTTCCATGAGATGTTGTACGGACACACACAGGACAGTGTGTAACTGATCCAAATGATTGATGACATATTTTTCATACCGGCCCTGCAGAGAACACAAGGTTTGACTGATGTTGGCCTGTCTACTCTTTGGTCTTTGAACTTTCTGGGTTTTTCTTAAACAAAAACAGTCATCATTTTATTTTCCTGAAACAGGTCTTCTTTGTTGGTGGTGCCCACACAGCATCAAGCGGGAGCGTATCTATGTTTCCCGGGTTCTATGTTTCCTGCTCAACCAAGCGGGAAACATAGAACCCTTTTTGGTTGAGTGGGGAACATAGAACCCGGTCAACATAGGGATGACCCCATCAAGCAGGTACAGGTGTGTCCCACCTGAGAGTCAGTGTGACGTGTTGGTCAATATCAGCACTGCGGGAACCGATGAGGTCAGCGCATCATGTAACATGAACACTTCCAGAGAACAGACGTCAGTTTGGGTTCACTCAGGCCGACTCTCATTAACTGAAATTAACTTAAACCCAACAGGCCTTTTCTTTTAGTCTGAGCTGCACTGACTCCGTTAGCTTTAGCACTGCATTTCAAAGTGCAATTTGTTCAGCCTTTTATTTTATTTCCTGTCAGCTCTGCTGACAGACTGCTGGCTAGCTACGTTAGCATGTGGAAACATTCTGGCCAGTGGGAAGGAGCTAACGTTAGCTAGCTCATTTGGTAGTTACAGCTGGTTATGCTGTCCCAGTGGCACATGGTGTTGCCATGGAAACATTGTGCCCACCCAGCTCACCTCAGTGAGTCAGCAGCTTAATTTTTAATTACAAACCCCTGTTAGCATTGCTTACTATGTTAGCCCCACTAGCTGTGCTAACACTGTTAACTGTGCTAACAGTCATAGATTCACAGCTCAGAGGTGAGCCGCTTACTCACCGGGGCGACCTGGGGTGACACCCGAGGGTGGGTACAGTGTTTCCATGGCAACGCTGTTGGGTTGGCACAACATTGTTAGTGGTAATGGCCAAAAAAAGCAATACTGTTAACGCTAGGTAGCTCCCACCAGACCCTGGTGGTGCACAGTGCAGAAAACTAGATAGCAGCAGCATCAAACTACAGACCGACACAGAAACACTCAAGACTAACTAACTAACTGTCATCCATCGACAGCCGCACTGTGGGGGAATGCTCGCCACCCGTGCCACCTGCGCCATGCTCGCCACACTTGCCAAACCTCTGGCACATTTTTTTGCGTGTTCTTCACAAACATCCAACACTTCAAAGATGAGGTGCATAAATATTTTTATTGTCAGTTATAAAAAAGTTTTCAAGTACAATCAGATTCAGAGTCTGTAAATACAAAATAAATAATTTAACAACAACATGATCAATAAATAAATAAATAAATAAGTAAATAAATAGAATGTCAATAAAAGCTAAGAGTCGTCTCTCACAGAGAAAAACAACGTCCTGATGGCAGAACACAACACGTGTCGCTGGAGGTTACGCAGTGGTGTCAGTGCTAAGTCGTACAGCGCCTCCCGCTGGCAACTGCAGCTCTGATGCACGCCACCAACACGTCCAACTGATGGAGGTGTCGTCTGCTCTCCTTCCTGATCAGCTCCCAGGACACAGCACTACCACCCTGTAAACACACAGAACTACAGTCAGCACTACAGTCAGAACTACAGTCAGAATGACAGTCAGTACTACAGTCAGCACTACAGTCAGAACTACAGTCAAAACTACAGTCAGTACTACAGTCAGAACTACAGTCAGTACTACAGTCAAAACTACAGTCAGTACTACAGTCAAAACTATAATCAGTACTACCGTCAGAACTACAGTCAGATTTACAGTCAACACTACAGTCAGTACTACAGTCAGCACTACAGTCAGTACTACAGTCAGAACTACAGTCAGAATGACAGTCAACACTACAGTCAGTACTACAGTCAGAACTACAGTCAGATTTACAGTCAACACTACAGTCAGTACTACAGTCAACACTACAGTCAGTACTACAGTCAGAACTACAGTCAGATTTACAGTCAACACTACAGTCAGTACTACTGTCAGCACTACAGTCAGTACTACAGTCAGAACTACAGTCAGTACTACAGTCAGAACTACAGTCAGATTTACAGTCAACACTACAGTCAGTACTACAGTCAGAACTACAGTCAGATTTACAGTCAACACTACAGTCAGTACTACAGTCAACACTACAGTCAGTACTACAGTCAGAACTACAGTCAGATTTACAGTCAACACTACAGTCAGTACTACAGTCAACACTACAGTCAGTACTACAGTCAGAACTACAGTCAGAACTACAGTCAGATTTACAGTCAACACTACAGTCAGTACTACAGTCAACACTACAGTCAGTACTACAGTCAGAACTACAGTCAGTACTACAGTCAACACTACAGTCAGTACTACAGTCAGAACTACAGTCAGTACTACAGTCAGAACTACAGTCAGAATGACAGTCAACACTACAGTCAGTACTACAGTCAGCACTACAGTCAAAACTACAGTCAGTACTACAGTCAGCACTACAGTCAGAACTACAGTCAGAATGACAGTCAGTACTACAGTCAGCACTACAGTCAGAACTACAGTCAAAACTACAGTCAGTACTACAGTCAGAACTACAGTCAGCACTACAGTCAGTACTACAGTCAACACTACAGTCAGAACTACAGTCCACACTACAGTCAGTACTACAGTCAGAACTACAGTCAGTACTACAGTCAGCACTACAGTCAGAACTACAGTCAAAACTACAGTCAGTACTATAGTCAGCACTACAGTCAGAACTACAGTCAAAACTACAGTCAGTACTACAGCCAGAACTATAGTCAGTACTACAGTCAGAACTACAGTCAGAATGACAGTCAACACTACAGTCAGTACTACAGTCAGCACTACAGTCAGAACTACAGTCAACACTACAGTCAGTACTACTGTCAGCACTACAGTCAGCACTACAGTCAGTACTACTGTCAGCACTACAGTCAGCACTACAGTCAGTACTACAGTCAGCACTACAGTCAGTACTACTGTCAGTACTACAGTCAGTACTACAGTCAGAACTACAGTCAACACTACAGTCAGTACTACTGTCAGCACTACAGTCAGCACTACAGTCAGTACTACAGTCAGAACTACAGTCAGCACTACAGTCAGCACTACAGTCAGTACTACAGTCAGAACTACAGTCAACACTACAGTCAGTACTACTGTCAGCACTACAGTCAGTACTACAGTCAGAACTACAGTCAGAACTACAGTCAACACTACAGTCAGTACTACAGTCAGCACTACAGTCAGTACTACAGTCAGCACTACAGTCAGTACTACAGTCAGTACTACAGTCAGCACTACAGTCAGTACTACAGTCAGCACTACAGTCAGGACTACAATCAGAACTACAGTACTTGTACTTACAGTGTTGTACAGAGTTCGGGTCTCCAGCCTCCTGTAGTATTTCCTCAGCCTGCTGTCTGCTCGTCTGTTGGTCAACACCTGAAGACAAAAACACAAGTCTGATTATCTGTCTGTGTTCAGTGGTAAAACCTTAAGTAAAATAAAAGGAAATGAAGCTGAACATATCAAAGGAAATGAAGTGGAAGATGTAAAAGGAAATAAAGTGGAAGATGTAAAAGGAAATGAAGTGGAAGATGTAAAAGGAAATTACGCTGAAGATGTAAAAGGAAATGAAGTGGAAGATGTAAAAGGAAATGACGCTGAAGATGTAAAAGCAAATGAAGTGAAAGATGTCAAAGGAAATGAAGTGGAAGATGTAAAAGGAAATGAAGTGAAAGATGTCAAAGGAAATGAAGTGGAAGATGTAAAAGGAAATGACGCTGAAGATGTAAAAGGAAATGAAGTGAAAGATGTCAAAGGAAATGAAGTGGAAGATTTAAAAGGAAATGAAGTGAAAGATGTCAAAGGAAATGACGCTGAACATGTAAAAGGAAATGACGCTGAAGATGTAAAAGGAAATGAAGTGAAAGATGTCAAAGGAAATGAAGTGAAAGTTGATGTGTCCATCTGTCTACTTACACAGCTGTTGAGTCCGTCCGCCTGTCTGTGAATGGTCATCAGGAAGCGTTCTGTCTTGTCTGTGTCCCAGCCAACGGAGGAGCGGTTGTCATGGAGATAGAGACCTGCAATCAGCTCCAGACTGTCTCTGATGAAAACCAGCTGGGACATCACCTGGGGACAGACAGAGGACACAGGTGTGAAGTGTAGCCCTCTGATTGGCTGACAGAGCTGATGTCATCAACACAGCTGTTTACATGTTTGTGAGTAAATGTGTCCTGAAGAATAATAATGAAGACAGTGTGGGCGTCATCACTGACAGAAGTTACAGTGTCTGACAGACAGACAGACAGACACACAGACAGACAGACATTGATTACCGTGGCATTCCGTATGCGATCGTAGAATTTGCTTGGAAAGGGAACTGGACAGTCCTGTTCGGTCAGCTGACCGCCCTGAAACACAAACAGACATCCACATGTTGGAAACATTATTTTTTTCATCATAAAACATCTGAACTGAAACATGTCCGTCATAAATATCGTTCATCATTAGAGTAAGAAACCTTATTAATAACACCTGATGTGTTTGATCACACTGTGCTGTGTCAGGTCCTGTACCAGAGTCCCGGCAGTCTGAGTCTAGTCCACACGGACCCGTGTACTCCTGAAACCGAAGTATTTCGGGCTCTGGTTTCCAAAAAAAATTTGTCCACAGTGGTGTGATAAAAAAATATGATATCCACACGATGCACATGCCAAAGCAGTAGGTGGCGATGTGACTTCTAACAGAAAAGTCATTTTAACCAACCAGAAGTCAGAGTCAATACCGGAATAGGGAAGTGCAGAAAACAAAAACAACCCAATCCATAAAAGTAGCGCGACCTAATTCAACAGCAGAGGCACCTGAACGACCAACTGCACTACCACGAGAGCAGCGACCCGGCCGGATCCAGAACCTCCGCTAACAGGCCCGTCGCTGCTGTCGTGGTAGTGTAGTTGGGGGAGCTAGCAACAGGAGCAGCCTCCTTCACTGGTCGTTGGGTCGAGCAGCTGGATATCCATAAATAAAGCATAACTGATTTGAGTAAATGCACGAGAGCAACTCTGGGTATGTAAACGGTTGGTTCTTCAGTTGGCAGTTACACCTCAAGTTAAGCTACTGAAGACCAGCAAAATGTTTTCATTTATTCTGTCAGGTGGGTAAATGTCACCCAAGCACCTTCAGATATTATCAGTGGTGTACCCTTAATAGATATCTTGTTTATATAGTTTGTATTGTGCTTCTGTAACTTAAGGTAACTGCATACGAGTGGATGCAACTGTCACTAATGCTACCGTAGTTCCTCAGGGATTTAAGCTGTTATTACTTTACTCTTGACACTCTGACCTGTGACAACACATTAGCTAAGGCTGTAAGGACTGTAACTGCTGGTAGCTGCTGTTGATTTTATTTAAATATGTTGAATTATATTTTTATGGGTTATTGTTTGGGTTATTGAGCTAAGCTAACTGACGCTAACGTCAGCTGTCACTTGTTGCCATAGCAATGGTAAACATTCACATACGGGCTAAGTGCAGAGTGCAGGATCAAGCTTCATTGTAAATATAATTAAGACATGTATTTAACACAGAATGTGGGATTTTAGTAGTTAGTAAACTTTTAGAAAAGAGCTATTTACCGTCACTCTGACGTCAAACAAGGGCGACAGGTAATAAAATACTGCAGTTATCCTGCTGGCACCGGAGTCTTCCAAAAACTTCACCCTGGACTCTGGTTTCAAAGAAACACGGTTGCGTGTGGCCAAACAGCCAAATCACATAGAATGATCCACGGTGTCAGAAGTACACGGGTCTGTGTGGACGGGAACTGTCCATTGGTCCGACATCCCATTGGTCCGACCATATTAAACCCATTGGTCCGACTATATTAAACCCATTGTTCCGACTATATTAAACCCATTGGTCCGACCATATTAAACCCATTGTTCCGACCATATTAAACCCATTGTTCCGACCATATTAAACCCATTGTTCCGACCATATTAAACCCATTGTTCCGACTATATTAAACCCATTGTTCCGACTATATTAAACCCATTGGTCCGACCATATTAAACCCATTGTTCCGACTATATTAAACCCATTGTTCCGACCATATTAAACCCATTGGTCCGACCATATTGAACCCATTGTTCCGACCATATTAAACCCATTGTTCCGACCATATTGAACCCATTGTTCCGACCATATTAAACCCATTGATCCGACCATATTAAACCCATTGGTCCGACCATATTAAACCCATTGGTCCGACCATATTAAACCCATTGTTCCGACTATATTAAACCCATTGTTCCGACTATATTAAACCCATTGATCCGACTATATTAAACCCATTGTTCCGACCATATTAAACCCATTGTTCCGACTATATTAAACCCATTGTTCCGACCATATTAAACCCATTGTTCCGACCATATTAAACCCATTGTTCCGACTATATTAAACCCATTGTTCCGACTATATTAAACCCATTGTTCCGACCATATTAAACCCATTGTTCCGACTATATTAAACCCATTGTTCCGACTATATTAAACCCATTGTTCCGACTATATTAAACCCATTGTTCCGACCATATTAAACCCATTGTTCCGACCATATTAAACCCATTGTTCCGACTATATTAAACCCATTGTTCCGACTATATTAAACCCATTGTTCCGACCATATTAAACCCATTGTTCCGACCATATTAAACCCATTGTTCCGACTATATTAAACCCATTGTTCCGACTATATTAAACCCATTGTTCCGACCATATTAAACCCATTGTTCCGACCATATTAAACCCATTGTTCCGACTATATTAAACCCATTGCTCCGACCATATTAAACCCATTGTTCCGACCATATTAAACCCATTGGTCCGACCATATTAAACCCATTGTTCCGACTATATTAAACCCATTGTTCCGACCATATTAAACCCATTGTTCCGACTATATTAAACCCATTGGTCCGACCATATTAAACCCATTGTTCCGACTATATTAAACCCATTGGTCCGACCATATTAAACCACTTGGTTAGGGTTAGGGTTAGGAAAAGATCATGGTGTGGGTTAAAATGAAAAAGAAAGTGACAAACATAAGCTGTGAGCCTGCTTCGCCTCAAGCCTTTCCCAGCTGACCCAGAGCCAGTCACGGCGCACCATCAAGGCAGAAATACGCCCGCCGGGAGCCGTTCAGCACCGCGGAGAGCTCCCCACACAACGACGACCCCAGAGTTAATAACAGGAGGTTATGGTGTTTCATTCTCTTCTCTCTATGACACTTGTATCTCGACCAGTAGCCTACTTTTGTTGCGCTTGCTGATCCTCTGTGGTACACAAATACAGTAATAATCACATGTCGGAACAGTGACATGGACCCGTGTGGACTAGGCCTCAGGGTTCAGTATCTCAGCTGTTCTCCTGGACAGATCTCAGATGTTGGACCTGAATCTGATGGAGCCACTTTCCCAGTCTTGGGGTCACAGCTCCCAGTGCTCCCAGTGCTCCCAGTGCCTCCGGTGTTCATCATTCTGATGCTCCGTTTGAACTTCAGCAGCTCGTCTTCACCATGTCTACATAACTAAATGTTAATGAGCTGCTGACACCTGATTGGCTGATTAGATATCTGTGTTGATGAGCAGTTGAACAGGTGTACCTAATAAAGTGGCTGGTAGTATTTAAAAACGTATATCAAAGAATACACTACATATGTATATGACTCCTAGAATCTCTTCAAGGACCCTGGAAGCTCCTCAAGGGTCCTTGTGTCAGTTGTACTCACCATTTGATGGAGCAGGTGCAGAGACATGTTGCTCAGGTGACCGTAGTGGCGGAGCCAATCACAGCCGAGGACAGGGGTCAGGGAGCTGCAGAGGACGACGAGCAGGACGGTCCAGCTGGTCATGATGAAGACGATGAAGACAATGATGATGAAGATAATGAAGGATACAATGAAGAGGCAGACGCTGCCGGTGGAATGTTTGTGTCTCAGTGCATACAACATGCTGCATTTAAACACACAGAGTGAAAGACTGACAGAATTTCCCACTTTCTATCTTTCTTTTCACTCTCCCTTTCCACACACACACACACACACACACACACAAACACACACACGCATACACACAGTAACATGTTACATTTACATGTTTGATTAAAAGTTTCATTAAAAGTTTTGTTAGTGAAACATTCTCAAAGTATCCAAACTGAAAGTTCACAGGATTTAAAACAGCTCATTTATTAATGTTAAATTATTATAATGTTTTATTCTTGGACCTGTGACACCTCTGAATCAACATGTACGGTTAAAAACAACAACAAACAAAACAAACAAACAAACAAACAAACAAAAAGACACTTGGACAACAAAGCACATCAGGTTGTTCTTGAGTTCAATTCCACAGTAAATGTTCTTTGTTCCTTCAGAGACATAAAATTATTAAATATCTAATTTGATTTAATTTCATAATTTTAAATCTGGTATCAGTGAAGACGTTCAGAAGATGAACAGATAACATATTGCAGATAATTAACAATAACATTAAATAATAATAATTTAAAGCTAAAGCTAAAGAATCTTATTAATGTTATGTTTATTAATGTTGAATATAAATGAGGTCGTGTTGTCCTGTGTGAGCTGACGAGGGAAGTTTTCTCTGAGGATGGAGAAGTCCCTTCACTTTCATTTTCCAAACCGGCTCGCACAGATCACACACAGGTAGTACACACCCTTTCAAAATAAAACCGGAAACGTCCTCTCTTTCCCTCTATCACAGAACAGATGTGAGTTTTCATCACTGAGCGGACAGGAAGTGGAGACTCTGACAGGAAGTGGAGACTGAGTTTAATTCAAACATGTCGGAGACGTGAAACAGGAACACCGTCAGCTCTCCTGTCTGATGTTAGTAATGTCTCGCTCTTATTTTGAAGGCACCGTCACATCCGTCCATCCTGCTTCTCTGGAGTTTGGCTCAGAGATTACGTCACCATCGGTTTTACTTTCTGGTGACAAGGAAATTGATGCTGCTGATGCAACGCTGTGATGTCATACCTGGTGATGTCATTCATGAGGTAACAACAATCAGAAAGTGAATGTGATGTCACATCAAATTAAACTTTATTGATCATCAGGATGAACATTTATCACAACAGAGGAATAAAAACAAATGATCATCAGTGAATCAATAAGAAGCTGCTGGAGACAGAAGTCACTCAGGGAGGGTCAGGGATTATCCTCTAGTCACTTAGGGATTATCCTCTAGTCACTTAGGGATTATCCTCTGGTCACTCAGGGAAGGTCAGGGATTATCCTCCAGTCACTCAGGGAGGGTCAGGGATTATCCTCCAGTCACTCAGGGAGGGTCAGGGATTATCCTCCGGTCACTCAGGGAGGGTCACGGATTATCCTGTGGTCACTCAGGGAGGGTCAGGGATTATCCTGTGGTCACTCAGGGAGGGTCAGGGATTATCCTCCGGTCACTCAGGGAGGGTCAGGGATTATCGTTTTGATTTGATTGGATGTTGTAAATGTAAAGGAGTGTCGTTGGTTTCTCTGTCCTGATATGTGTGATGCCAAATTCTTTAAATTATTAAAAATGTTCAATGTCTGAACATTTTTAAGACTTTTGGAACCATTTTAGTACCATTGAAGATTTTATTTATAGATTAATATGGATTAAGTTTCAGAGTGAACTCTGTCCTTATTTAAACTGTTTCATCAGAAGCTCATTAAACAAAAATAACATGATAAAATACATTAGTGACAAGCTCATGAAACTTTGTAAAAATAAATAAAAACACCGTTATTTACACATTAATTTTAATAAAATGGTTCGTTATATAAAAAATGTTGAATTTCTTTCTAAATATTGATAAAAAAATATAAAGTTAGTGAATAGGGACACTGTGATTGGCCAGCTGGAGATGTCGTCACTTCCATCTGTATTCTCATTAGCTACTGTAGTAGGCCCCGCCCCCCTCAGCGGAAGCGCGGTTATTCCTGTTTGTTCGATGGAGACAGAAAAGTGACGGTGAGTAAACTTCAACAAACAGTAAATTACCGGACAGCAGACAACAACATTAACACCGGGAGTCAGACAGCTTCCGGTAAATTACCGGGCAGAAGGCGGTGATTCAGCTGCAGCTTCAATTTAAACCCATAGACATATATACATAGACGCCGCATCGACTGCCTGAGCGCGTCCTCGCCGGCCGCCATCTTGGATGGGTCTCGCTTTGCCTCCACAGTGCATTCACTTCTATTGAGGAAGGAGCTGTATACACAAGTAAAATAGAATAACTCGCTGAATTTTCAACTGATTTTCACGCGGTTTGGTTTGTTACAAACGGCACACATATAGTTATGATACAGGATGCTTTCGTACATTAAAAATGCGGGTTTTCATGCTTTAATACTTTTTGCAGATAGCAACAGCATGTTATTTAGGTCACAACACAGTTATTTTATTCACCTCAACCCCAGAGTGGGATCTTTTCCTCTGCTCATCCCACCTTATTTTTCACGGAAACACAGAGGCAAAACAGAACGCAGCCAGCTTCCGTTTTTTTGTGCGACACTTCCGGTCCAGCACTCTTACCACTGTGTAAATGGGAATCGCCTTGTTGTTTACCTTGTTGAGTTTAGCTATATATATATATATATATATATATATATATATATATATATGTATATATATATATATATATGTATATATATGTATGTATATATATATATGTATATGTATGTATATATCACATTTTTCACGTCACTATATCACCGTTTAGACTAATCTGATGTTTGTAAAGTCTATAAACACAATGACTGAACAAACATTAGTATTTTCTCTGTGTGTAATTAATAATATGGTTATCGTAGATTAGCTGGGCTAACCGTTAGCTGTTAGCCGTTAACCGTGTCTGTAATAACTCACTAAACTCACAAAGTGGCCCGTGAAAAAAATATTTTCTCCAGCAAATGTCTTAGTTACAACATGATTGAGCTAACTGGAGTAGTTTCATGTCGTATCAGACAACGGGAGGCTTTTAACGGATGACGATCCTGATGTTAGCTTTGCTGCTAGTGTTAACGTTAGCTGTCCCTGTCAGCTGCAGCCACTGATGCTTTCTAGACATCGTGATTTCCCAAAACTGAATAAATACCACACATAGCAACACAAAACTGCTTTGCTAGCTCAATCATGTTGTAACGGCTGGATGGTTGATGCGTACATGCTGATTCAGGTGCTATCAGAGCCGATCCGCGCATCACTATGGCTTAATGATCAACTCAGTCAATAAAAACAACCCGTCCTGTGTTAGGAGTGTATGTCGCTGACAGAGAGAAAGAAAGAAAGAAAAGGGAAAAAAGATAGAAAAGCAGCGTACACCTCACATATTTATTTCTCATAGTTGCGCACACGTGTGGCTGGCATGCAGAAGCACCGTCTGTGTGTCTGTGTGTCGAGGGTGCGAGCCGCAGCTTCAGCTGCTCAGGTAGAGAGGCTGTGTAGCCCGGTGTGTTTTTTCACTGATTCGGTTCTGCAGGTTCTCTGCTGGTACACTGGAGACGGGGATCAAGCAGTTTGTCTCACTCGGGATAGATTGTGCTTTTTTGGTTCATAGTTTATGATTGACGTGCGATTTATTCGCGTTTAGAGGGAATAAATTTCCATTATAACGGAAACGTGGGCACAGTTATCTAACGTTATACAAAATACACAGACTAACTAACTAACTAACTAACTAACTAACTGATTGACTAACATAAACAACTGAAAATTGAAAAAAAATTAGCTTGCACCGTTAGCTCCAGTAAGGGAAAGCATGAGGGAAAGCGGCTGACCGGAAGTCACGCACAAAAAAACAGAAGTTGATCACTATTTACTTCCGTGTTTGAAAATAAGGTGGATAAAACCAGGGACAACAGCAACATGTAACAAAGGTAACGGCACATAATTTGGCTCCATTACAACTCACAACATTCACCGACAAAACAACTGTCTGATACTAAACATGTTTTCCAAACAACTACAACATGCTAACGTTATTAGCGCCAGCCTATGGCATTTTACATGGTATACATTAGCATAGCGACATTTCCTCTGCTCATATGAAGCCAGGATAAATCACACACAAGACTTAAAATGCTATTTTAGTGGAGGCTTTATTGTCTTCACAATTTATTGTTTCTTATCTGTGAAATACAAGTAAATACAAGCTTCGTCTCCATTGAGGGAAATGGTTTCAGCTTACAGAGACAGACAGGAGGTCTGCGTCACCGCGACGCTGAGCGTGAGGGTGGGCGAGTCCAACTTTCTGTCAACAACGTGGGTGTTTCGAAAACACCCCCATTTTCACAGGTAACTTAGCCTGTCCCCCTGCCGCAGGAAATAATGGATTAATCCTGGAAAGCTGTTGATGTAGCACTTTTCTTCTTATGAAAGTAACACGGCGATTATTCGACCAATGAGAATTTGGTCGGACGAGAGCATAGCGACCAAATAAGCGACTAGTCGACCAGGTGACTACAGCCCTACCAGTGTTGCTGTTGGTTGATACTGTCACGAGGGCTCATGCTAACGTTAGAATGGATGGTCCGGAGGAACAAGTCCGCCCGTCTGGAGGACGGGAACACGAAGCCCCCGGGGAAAAAATGACAAGCGTCCTGACTCTGAGTTGAACCCGCTGACCCAGACTGTGATCTGCTCCTCCGCGAGAAGAACCAGAGGGAGGGAGGCGGGGTCTGTAGCTACTTACACTGTAACACTTTACCTTTTCTCCAGTAAGCGTTAACTACAAGGGGGGCTCTTTTCAGGAAAATAGAAAACTTTTGGGAAAAATAAAAAATATTTATCCCCCCAAACAAAAACAGCCACAAATATTAAGGAATAAAGATACATGAAACTCTCAACAGAGTGTATAAATTCAAATAACACACGTTTAATTAATTCCTCCCCCCAGCGCCTACACGCACGTCATGCGTAGGCTTAAATAAATAAAAAAAAAAGGTCACATCACAAAACCAATCTCAGTCTTTACAATCCCCAAAATAAACTCACAGTCTCAACTAACGAAAAATACAATACTGTCCATTTTCAATAACTTTTAAATGTCTTTTGATTATTTTTGAGTCCGTGGCGCACGCAAACGAAACAGTCACTCATCCATGCGTGTCAAACAAAAATAGCGCAGATCCACACAGCAAAAACCGGTGAAAAAACAAAAATATGCGATTGATCGCTGTACCTCTGGTATACCAGGAAAAATATATAAAAGAAACGATCTCACCCAGGGCCCGTGCAGTCAATCAGGGAAAGTAATCCATCGGTTTGGTCCTGGGCACACGCTCCGTCCTCTGAGGTCGAGATGTCCAGCTGGGATACCGTGAAAGGATGGGTCTTTAAGGTAACCACTGATGGGTTTCTTTTTAATGGTCTTTTTAATTTACTTAATGTCCACAGCTCGTTACTTTTACTTTATATTCAGGTCCTAACGTTTAGGTCCGCCAGCTCTATTGTTCCTTTTCCTGGTCCCTTCTTCTCCGCCTCTTTTTTTTTTTTTCCTGTCTTCTCCGCCTCTTCCTCCCTAAATAATCTCGTCCATTTTTGTAAATTATCATTTTACACATAGAGAAATTTACACACACGACAGCGGATACCCCATCTTATCCTTATACATGTACAGGGAATTATTTATTTATTTTTTACATAATCGAAGACAACAATCTGTTGTTTCCCAGATATCTCCATATCTTAAATTGCATTAATTAATGATTAGGTGACTCTGTCACAACACTAGCTAATGCTAGCAGGCAGAAACAAACATCAGTGATCCATCGTCCGTTTGATAATCTGAACACAGAAGACGTCCTCCTAAAATGGACCGTGGTCAAAGTTACTATATTCTGCAATGATCCATGATCAAGGAGCTGATGGAGACAATGTTAGCTAACGAGCTAGTGCGCTAGCTTGTGGAAAAGTTCTCTACTTTTCACTTTAAAATACTGTGAGCACAAGGCTAACGTTATTTTAGTAAAAACAATCTCAAATATATATTTAACCATCTCCATATGTACGTCTAAAACTGCAGCTCTGCAACCACGGGACGCCGTAATGGTGTGTTCACACTGAACGTGATCCGAGGGTTTGACGTGGCGAGATTACAAACAAAGTCAGTGCAGAGACACAAGTAGATTTGCGCTTCAATGAAAACAATGAAAAGATATGAAATTGCGTCTACGTGCGAGTCGAAATCTTTTGACTTGAGTGAGAAGTTCGTCTGACATCATGTCACGATGGCCGTGTCAGCGTTGAGATCTAGTTGAGATCTGAGAACTCAGGCCAAAGACGCCGCAATGTCCAGATTGAATGTCTGTCCAACATCCAACCTTAAACTAACTTCAGTTTGGTGGCTGACGGCAGTGACCAGTGCTGCTGCTCTTCCTGTCTGTCCATGAGCTGTGAGTGTCCTCTGTCCCCACTGGGACATTTTCTGTTAGATGTGTTTTTAACTGGGAGAGCATTTCCTGTTTCCTGTGCAGGTGTGATGGAGGTGGACATCCTGGAGTTCAAGGTTCCCGTGGACAACAATAAGACTCTGTTTGTGTGGGACATCCAGCCGTCTCACACTGAGGACCAGATCTACGTAAGTCCACCTGGGGGTCAGGTCTATGTGAGTCCACCTGGGGATCAGGTCTATGTGAGTCTACTTGGGGGTCAGGTCTATGTGGGTCCACCTGGGGGTCAGGTCTATGTGAGTCCACCTGGGGGTCAGGTCTATGTGAGTCCACCTGGGGATCAGGTCTATGTGAGTCCACTTGGGGGTCAGGTCTATGTGAGTCCACCTGGGGATCAGGTCTATATGAGTCTACTTGGGGGTCAGGTCTATGTGAGTCCACCTGGGGGTCAGGTCTATGTGAGTCTACTTGGGGGTCAGGTCTGTGTGAGTCCACCTGGGGATCAGGTCTATGTGAGTCTACTTGGGGGTCAGGTCTATGTGAGTCCACTTGGGGGTCAGGTCTATGTGAGTCCACCTGGGGGTCAGGTCTATGTGAGTCCACTTGGGGGTCAGGTCTATGAGAGTCCACCTGGGGGTCAGGTCTATGTGAGTCCACTTGGGGGTCAGGTCTATGTGAGTCCACCTGGGGATCAGGTCTATGTGAGTCCACTTGGGGGTCAGGTCTATGTGAGTCTACGTGGGGGTCAGGTCTGTGTGAGTCCACCTGGGGATCAGGTCTATGTGAGTCTACTTGGGGATCAGGTCTATGTGAGTCCACCTGGGGGTCAGGTCTATGTGAGTCCACTTGGGGGTCAGGTCTATGTGAGTCCACCTGGGGGTCAGGTCTATGTGAGTCCACCTGGGGGTCAGGTCTATGTGAGTCCACCTGGGGATCAGGTGTATGTGAGTCCACCTGGGGATCAGGTCTATGTGAGTCCACCTGGGGGTCAGGTCTATGTGAGTCCACCTCGGGATCGGGTCTATGTGAGTCCACTTGGGGGTCAGGTCTATGTGAGTCTACTTGGGGGTCAGGTCTATGTGAGTCCACCTGGGGATCAGGTCTATGTGAGTCTACTTGGGGGTCAGGTCTATGTGAGTCTACTTGGGGGTCAGGTCTATGTGAGTCCACCTGGGGATCAGGTCTATGTGAGTCTACTTGGGGGTCAGGTCTATGTGAGTCCACCTGGGGGTCAGATCTATGTGAGTCTACCTGGTGTGTGTGTGTGTGTGTGTTGTCCTTTAGGAGGGGTTGTACAGCGTGTTTTCGTCCTACGGTCCTCTCTACCTGCTGAAGGTGTGTCCTAACGCTCCGCTCAACCCGCCTGGTTTCTACGCCCTCATCAAGTTCTACTCTGCTGCTCAGGCCTTAAAGGCTCAACGACAGACTGACGGACGCCAGCTGTTCCAGAACTCTCCACTCAAGGTCATCACCTCACACGCTATCATCACCTGCTCTTCTTCTTTTGTGGTTTATAATGAGACTTCATCACATGCTCTTCTTCTTCTGTGGTTTATAATGAGACTTCATCACATGCTCTTCTCAGGTGAGGCTGAGCTCCAAACAGACTCCTCACTTCCTATTGGACAGCAGCAGACCTCTGAGCCACGCCCGCTGCCTTGAACTGGCCAATCACTGCCTGGGATTTAATGGCTGGACCTCTGACATCATCACAGTGAGTCAGTTTACACCTTTACACACAGCTGTAAAGCCCTGTGAGGCAAATTTTGATTTGTGATATTGGGCTTTATAAATAAAATTGATTGATTGATTGAGGTGAAGTGAGACAGCAGGTGACTTCCTGTCTGTGTCTGTCTGGCACAGCTGAAGGAGCTCACCAATGAAGAAGAAGGTGAGGAGGAGGAGGAGGAGGGAGGAGGAGGAGTCAGACGGAGGAGGCTGAGATTTGGCTGTCTGCTGCAGCTGTCCTTCCCTCATCACGGTCAGGTGACCAGAGCAGCAGCCGTGGTGGAGGACAGCTTTACCTGCACAGGTGAGGACAGCTTTACCTGCACAGGTGAGGACAGCTTCACCTGCGCAGGTGAGGACAGCTTCACCTGCGCAGGTGAGGACAGCTTGACCTGCACAGGTGAGGACAGCTTTACTTGCTGCATGTGTACTCTGCAGGATTCACCTCAGCAGATCTCAGGTGATGATGTTTCCAGACAGTCTTTGTTTGGGGGGAAAAAAAAATCCATTAAAACAAATAATAAAAAATAATGACAGTTAGATTTGATTAAATGTAAATCAAAGAGTAAAGCCTGTGTGTGTGTGTGTGTGTCTGCAGGTCCAGATGTTCTGATACAGAAACGATGTCGACTACAGAAGCAGGTCAGAGAGAAGGCTCTGGTCCAGGCCTTCACTGCTGTGCTGCTCATATTACTGGGTATAAATACTCTGATTACTGTTCATATTACTGGGTATAAATACTCTGATTATTGGGTATAAAAACTCTGATTACTGATCCTGGCGTGCACAGTCGGAGCTGTGAGCTGATCTCAGACCTGTGTAAGTGACCCGTCTCTGTGTCTCTGTAGGAAATGGTAAAGTGATGGTGGAGGTGAAACAGACATCAGATCAGTTCCTACCTGAGCAGACTGAAGGAGTCCTCCAGGTAAACTCACCTGTCTTCAGCCGCCTGTGTCCAAGCTCTGATTGGTCAGTTAGAGGTTAAACATCTCATTATTGATATCTGATCAAACTCATTATTAACATCTGATCCAACTCATTATTGATATCTGATCAAACTCATTATTGACATCTGATCCAACTCATTATTAACATCTGATCCAACTCATTATTAACATCTGATCCAACTCATTATTGACATCTGATCCAACTCATTATTGACATCTGATCCAACTCATTATTAACATCTGATCCAACTCATTATTAACATCTGATCCAACTCATTATTGACATCTGATCCAACTCATTATAAACATCTGATCCAACTCATTATTGATATCTGATCAAACTCATTATTAACATCTGATCCAACTCATTATTGACATCTGATCCAACTCATTATTGACATCTGATCCAACTCATTATAAACATCTGATCCAACTCATTATTGACATCTGATCCAACTCATTATTAACATCTGATCCAACTCATTATAAACATCTGATCCAACTCATTATTGACATCTGATCCAACTCATTATAAACATCTGATCCAACTCATTATTAACATCTGATCCAACTCATTATTAACATCTGATCCAACTCATTATTAACATCTGATCCAACTCATTATTAACATCTGATCCAACTCATTATAAACATCTGATCCAACTCATTATTAACATCTGATCCAACTCATTATTGACATCTGATCCAACTCATTATAGACATCTGATCCAACTCATTATTGACATCTGATCCAACTCATTATTAACATCTGATCCAACTCATTATTGACATCTGATCCAACTCATTATAAACATCTGATCCAACTCATTATAAACATCTGATCCAACTCATTATAGACATCTGATCCAACTCATTATTAACATCTGATCCAACTCATTATTAACATCTGATCCAACTCATTATAAACATCTGATCCAACTCATTATTAACATCTGATCCAACTCATTATAAACATCTGATCCAACTCATTATTAACATCTGATCCAACTCATTATAAACATCTGATCCAACTCATTATTAACATCTGATCCAACTCATTATAAACATCTGATCCAACTCATTATAAACATCTGATCCAACTCATTATTAACATCTGATCCAACTCATTATAAACATCTGATCCAACTCATTATAAACATCTGATCCAACTCATTATTAACATCTGATCCAACTCATTATTAACATCTGATCCAACTCATTATAAACATCTGATCCAACTCATTATTAACATCTGATCCAACTCATTATAAACATCTTATCCAACTCATTATAAACATCTGATCCAACTCATTATAAACATCTGATCCAACTCATTATTGACATCTGATCCAACTCATTATTAACATCTGATCCAACTCATTATTGACATCTGATCCAACTCATTATAAACATCTGATCCAACTCATTATAAACATCTGATCCAACTCATTATAGACATCTGATCCAACTCATTATAAACATCTGATCCAACTCATTATAAACATCTGATCCAACTCATTATTAACATCTGATCCAACTCATTATAAACATCTGATCCAACTCATTATAAACATCTGATCCAACTCATTATTAACATCTGATCCAACTCATTATTAACATCTGATCCAACTCATTATAAACATCTGATCCAACTCATTATTAACATCTGATCCAACTCATTATAAACATCTTATCCAACTCATTATAAACATCTGATCCAACTCATTATTAACATCTGATCCAACTCATTATAAACATCTGATCCAACTCATTATAAACATCTGATCCAACTCATTATTGACATCTGATCCAACTCATTATTAACATCTGATCCAACTCATTATTGACATCTGATCCAACTCATTATAAACATCTGATCCAACTCATTATAAACATCTGATCCAACTCATTATAGACATCTGATCCAACTCATTATAAACATCTGATCCAACTCATTATAAACATCTGATCCAACTCATTATTGACATCTGATCCAACTCATTATAAACATCTGATCCAACTCATTATAAACATCTGATCCAACTCATTATTAACATCTGATCCAACTCATTATAAACATCTGATCCAACTCATTATTAACATCTGATCCAACTCATTATAAACATCTTATCCAACTCATTATAAACATCTGATCCAACTCATTATTAACATCTGATCCAACTCATTATAAACATCTGATCCAACTCATTATAAACATCTGATCCAACTCATTATTAACATCTGATCCAACTCATTATTAACATCTGATCCAACTCATTATTAACATCTGATCCAACTCATTATTGACATCTGATCCAACTCATTATAAACATCTGATCCAACTCATTATTGACATCTGATCCAACTCATTATTGACATCTGATCCAACTCATTATAGACATCTGATCCAACTCATTATTAACATCTGATCCAACTCATTATTAACATCTGATCCAACTCATTATAAACATCTGATCCAACTCATTATAAACATCTGATCCAACTCATTATTGACATCTGATCCAACTCATTATTAACATCTGATCCAACTCATTATAGACATCTGATCCAACTCATTATAGACATCTGATCCAACTCATTATTGACATCTGATCCAACTCATTATTGACATCTGATCCAACTCATTATAAACATCTGATCCAACTCATTATAAACATCTGATCCAACTCATTATTGACATCTGATCCAACTCATTATTAACATCTGATCCAACTCATTATAGACATCTGATCCAACTCATTATTGACATCTGATCCAACTCATTATTGACATCTGATCCAACTCATTATTAACATCTGATCCAACTCATTATTGACATCTGATCCAACTCATTATTGACATCTGATCCAACTCATTATTGACATCTGATCCAACTCATTATTGACATCTGATCCAACTCATTATTGACATCTGATCCAACTCATTATTGACATCTGATCCAACTCATTATTAACATCTGATCCAACTCATTATAGACATCTGATCCAACTCATTATTGACATCTGATCCAACTCATTATTGACATCTGATCCAACTCATTATTAACATCTGATCCAACTCATTATTGACATCTGATCCAACTCATTATTGACATCTGATCCAACTCATTATTGACATCTGATCCAACTCATTATTAACATCTGATCCAACTCATTATTGACATCTGATCCAACTCATTATTGACATCTGATCCAACTCATTATTGACATCTGATCCAACTCATTATTAACATCTGATCCAACTCATTATAAACATCTGATCCAACTCATTATTGACATCTGATCCAACTCATTATTGACATCTGATCCAACTCATTATAAACATCTGATCCAACTCATTATTGACATCTGATCCAACTCATTATTGACATCTGATCCAACTCATTATTGACATCTGATCCAACTCATTATTAACATCTGATCCAACTCATTATAAACATCTGATCCAACTCATTATTGACATCTGATCCATCTGATCCAACTCATTATTGACATCTGATCCAACTCATTATTAACATCTGATCCAACTCATTATAAACATCTGATCCAACTCATTATTGACATCTGATCCAACTCATTATAAATATCTGATCCAACTCATTATTGACATCTGATCCAACTCATTATTGACATCTGATCCAACTCATTATTAATATCTGATCCAACTCATTATTAATATCTGATCCAACTCATTATTGACATCTGATCCAACTCATTATAAACATCTGATCCAACTCATTATTAATATCTGATCCAACTCATTATTAATATCTGATCCAACTCATTATTGACATCTGATCCAACTCATTATAAACATCTGATCCAACTCATTATAAACATCTGATCCAACTCATTATTGACATTTGATCCAACTCATTATTGACATCTGATCCAACTCATTATAGACATCTGATCCAACTCATTATTAATATCTGATCCAACTCATTATTAACATCTGATCCAACTCATTATTGACATCTGATCCAACTCATTATAAATATCTGATCCAACTCATTATAAATATCTGATCCAACTCATTATTAATATCTGATCCAACTCATTATTAATATCTGATCCAACTCATTATTAACATCTGATCCAACTCATTATAAACATCTGATCCAACTCATTATTGACATTTGATCCAACTCATTATTGACATCTGATCCAACTCATTATAGACATCTGATCCAACTCATTATTAATATCTGATCCAACTCATTATTAACATCTGATCCAACTCATTATTGACATCTGATCCAACTCATTATAGACATCTGATCCAACTCATTATAAACATCTGATCCAACTCATTATTGACATCTGATCCAACTCATTATAGACATCTGATCCAACTCATTATAAACATCTGATCCAACTCATTATTAACATCTGATCCAACTCATTATTGACATCTGATCCAACTCATTATTAATATCTGATCCAACTCATTATTAACATCTGATCCAACTCATTATTGACATCTGATCCAACTCATTATAGACATCTGATCCAACTCATTATAGACATCTGATCCAACTCATTATTGACATCTGATCCAACTCATTATTAACATCTGATCCAACTCATTATTAACATCTGATCCAACTCATTATAAACATCTGATCCAACTCATTATAGACATCTGATCCAACTCATTATTGACATCTGATCCAACTCATTATAGACATCTGATCCAACTCATTATAGACATCTGATCCAACTCATTATTGACATCTGATCCAACTCATTATAGACATCTGATCCAACTCATTATAGACATCTGATCCAACTCATTATAGACATCTGATCCAACTCATTATTGACATCTGATCCAACTCATTATTAACATCTGATCCAACTCATTATTAACATCTGATCCAACTCATTATAGACATCTGATCCAACTCATTATAGACATCTGATCCAACTCATTATTGACATCTGATCCAACTCATTATAGACATCTGATCCAACTCATTATAAACATCTTATCCAACTCATTATTGACATCTGATCCAACTCATTATTGACATCTGATCCAACTCATTATTGACATCTGATCCAACTCATTATTGACATCTGATCCAACTCATTATAAACATCTGATCCAACTCATTATAGACATCTGATCCAACTCATTATTAACATCTGATCCAACTCATTATTGACATCTGATCCAACTCATTATAAACATCTGATCCAACTCATTATAAACATCTGATCCAACTCATTATAGACATCTGATCCAACTCATTATTAACATCTGATCCAACTCATTATTGACATCTGATCCAACTCATTATTGACATCTGATCCAACTCATTATAAACATCTGATCCAACTCATTATTGATATCTGATCCAACTCATTATTGACATCTGATCCAACTCATTATTGACATCTGATCCAACTCATTATAAACATCTGATCCAACTCATTATAAACATCTGATCCAACTCATTATAGACATCTGATCCAACTCATTATTAACATCTGATCCAACTCATTATTGACATCTGATCCAACTCATTATTGACATCTGATCCAACTCATTATAAACATCTGATCCAACTCATTATAGACATCTGATCCAACTCATTATTAACATCTGATCCAACTCATTATAGACATCTGATCCAACTCATTATTGACATCTGATCCAACTCATTATTAACATCTGATCCAACTCATTATTGACATCTGATCCAACTCATTATAGACATCTGATCCAACTCATTATTGACATCTGATCCAACTCATTATTAACATCTGATCCAACTCATTATTGACATCTGATCCAACTCATTATAGACATCTGATCCAACTCATTATTGACATCTGATCCAACTCATTATTGACATCTGATCCAACTCATTATTGACATCTGATCCAACTCATTATAGACATCTGATCCAACTCATTATAGACATCTGATCCAACTCATTATTAACATCTGATCCAACTCATTATTAACATCTGATCCAACTCATTATAGACATCTGATCCAACTCATTATTGACATCTGATCCAACTCATTATTAACATCTGATCCAACTCATTATTGACATCTGATCCAACTCATTATAAACATCTGATCCAACTCATTATAAACATCTGATCCAACTCATTATTGACATCTGATCCAACTCATTATTGACATCTGATCCAACTCATTATTGACATCTGATCCAACTCATTATTAATATCTGATCCAACTCATTATAAACATCTGATCCAACTCATTATTAACATCTGATCCAACTCATTATTAATATCTGATCCAACTCATTATTAACATCTTTTAATTTCTTTTTATCAAAATGATTCAACAGTTAAAATCCACACATCTGATGTCACAGATCTTTGATGATGATGATGATGATGATGATGGCTCTGTCTCCTAGGTGAAGGAGTTTTCCTGGAGTGACTTTGCTCCTGATGAAGAAGAGGGTGATGATGAAGACTGGGATCTGACTGTATCGTAGGGATTCAGAGGACATTGGGACAGACACAGGACATTGGGACAGACACAGGACATTGGGACAGACTCAGAGGACATTGGGACAGACACAGGACATTGGGACAGACTCAGAGGACATTGGGACAGACACAGGACATTGGGACAGACTCAGAACATCGGGACAGACACAGAGGACATTGGGACAGACTCAGGACATTGGGATAGACTCAGGACATTGGGACAGACTCAGAGGACATTGGGACAGACACAGAGGACATTGGGACAGACAGGACATCGGGACAGACACAGAGGACATTGGGACAGACTCAGGACATTGGGACAAACACAGAGGACATTGGGACAGACACAGAGGACATTGGGACAGGCTCAGGACATTGGGACAGACACAGGACATTGGGACAGACACAGGACATTGGGACAGACACAGAGGACATTGGGACAGACACAGGACATTGGGACAGACACAGAGGACATTGGGACAGACTCAGGACATTGGGACAGGCTCAGGACATTGGGACAGACACAGGACATTGGGACAGACACAGAGGACATTGGGACAGGCTCAGGACATTGGGACAGACACAGAGGACATTGGGACAGACTCAGGACATTGGGACAGGCTCAGGACATTGGGACAGACACAGAGGACATTGGGACAGGCTCAGGACATTGGGACAGACACAGGACATTGGGACAGACTCAGAGGACATTGGGACAGACACAGAGGACATTGGGACAGACACAGAGGACATTGGGACAGGCTCAGGACATTAGGACAGACACAGGACATTGGGACAGACTCAAGAGGACATTGGGACAGACACAGGACATTGGGACAGACACAGAGGACATTGGGACAGGCTCAGGACATTGGGACAGGCTCAGGACATTGGGACAGACACAGGACATTGGGACAGACTCAGAGGACATTGGGACAGACACAGGACATTGGGACAGACTCAGAGGACATTGGGACAGACACAGAGGACATTGGGACAGGCTCAGGACATTGGGACAGACACAGGACATTGGGACAGACAGAGAGGACATTGGGACAGACACAGGACATTGGGACAGACAGAGAGGACATTGGGACAGACACAGGACATTGGGACAGACACAGAGGACATTGGGACAGACTCAGGACATTGGGACAGGCTCAGGACATTGGGACAGACACAGGACATTGGGACAGACACAGAGGACATTGGGACAGGCTCAGGACATTGGGACAGACACAGAGGACATTGGGACAGACTCAGGACATTGGGACAGGCTCAGGACATTGGGACAGACACAGAGGACATTGGGACAGGCTCAGGACATTGGGACAGACACAGGACATTGGGACAGACTCAGAGGACATTGGGACAGACACAGAGGACATTGGGACAGACACAGAGGACATTGGGACAGGCTCAGGACATTAGGACAGACACAGGACATTGGGACAGACTCAAGAGGACATTGGGACAGACACAGGACATTGGGACAGACACAGAGGACATTGGGACAGGCTCAGGACATTGGGACAGGCTCAGGACATTGGGACAGACACAGGACATTGGGACAGACACAGGACATTGGGACAGACTCAGAGGACATTGGGACAGACACAGAGGACATTGGGACAGGCTCAGGACATTGGGACAGACACAGGACATTGGGACAGACTCAGAGGACATTGGGACAGACACAGAGGACATTGGGACAGGCTCAGGACATTGGGACAGACACAGGACATTGGGACAGACAGAGAGGACATTGGGACAGACACAGGACATTGGGACAGACACAGAGGACATTGGGACAGACTCAGGACACTGGGACAGACACAGAGGACATTGGGACAGGCTCAGGACATTGGGACAGGCTCAGGACATTGGGACAGACACAGGACATTGGGACAGACTCAGAGGACATTGGGACAGACACAGGACATTGGGACAGACTCAGAGGACATTGGGACAGACACAGAGGACATTGGGACAGGCTCAGGACATTGGGACAGACACAGGACATTGGGACAGGCTCAGGACATTGGGACAGACACAGGACATTGGGACAGACAGAGAGGACATTGGGACAGACACAGGACATTGGGACAGACACAGAGGACATTGGCACAGACTCAGGACACTGGGACAGACACAGAGGACAGTTTCATGTTGATGTTTAATATATTTATAAAATGAGTTTTATGTCTGTTACCCGTCAGTTTCCTGTTTGAAATAAAGTGAATAGAAGTAAGTCTGTGCTCTGATTGGTTGTTCCTGCTCAGGTCTCTGCTGTGTGAGACTGAAGATGTCCTACTGAAGTCTGAACTGTGTCAGTAATGACATGAGACGCCACATGAGCATCACTGAGAGGCTGTTTCTATTTCTTTCTGTGATTTATTACGTTTCACTTTATAATAACTGAGACATAACAACACTACACTGAGTGTAATTATTTTTATAACCCTAACCCTCTCACCGTTGACACATTTTTTCAACATAAAAAATGACTTGTGATTTTTTTCCCAACACTATATTATGATGATTTTCTTCAACATGGAGCTTGTATAGCTTAATACTTACATTCCAACCATTGTTTGCACTGCTGGTCAGAACTTATCTCACACTTGTTATTTTGAACATGTTTTACAACCTCTACCTCACTTCTCACTGTGATGACTTTATAATTGATCTTTTCTTACACCTGCAATTTTGACGTTTTTATTTCACTTCTGTATTTTTCTCTTGTACATTTTAAATTTTAGTGCTAATTATTTTTGATCTGTTTTACCTTCCAGTATTTACATGTATAATGCTGTCCACATAATGTTTGATTCATTGCTGCTGTAACACAAAAATGTCCTAGTTTGGGATCAATAAAGTACTATCTATCTAAAAATACTACACTCTCATTTTTTCTGAAATGCTATACTATGAGGTTTTTTTCCTGATTTTGGACGACATGCTATACTATGTGGTTTTTTTTCATGATTTTGGACGACATGCTATACTATGAGGTTTTTTCACGATTTTGGACAACATGCTATAGTATGATGTTTTTTCACGATTTTGGACGACATGCTATACTATGACGTTTTTTTCCCTGATTTTGGACGACATGCTATACTATGACGTTTTTTCATGATTTTGGACAACATGCTATACTATGACTTTCTTTCATGATTTTGGACGACATGCTATACTATGACGTTTTTTCATGATTTTGGACGACATGCTATACTATGACTTTCTTTCATGATTTTGGACCACATGCTATACTATGACTTTCTTTCATGATTTTGAACGACATGCTATACTATGATGTTTTTTCATGATTTTGGACAACATGCTATGCTATGAGGTTTTTTTCCTGATTTTGGACGACATGCTATACTATGAGGTTTTTTCATGATTTTGGACAACATGCTATACTATGACTTTCTTTCATGATTTTGGACGACATGCTATACTATGACGTTTTTTCATGATTTTAAACGACATGCTGTACTATGACGTTTTTTCATGATTTTGGACAACATGCTATACTATGACTTTCTTTCATGATTTTGAACGACATGCTATACTATGATGTTTTTTCATGATTTTGGACAACATGCTATGCTATGAGGTTTTTTTCCTGATTTTGGACGACATGCTATACTATGAGGTTTTTTGCTGATTTTGGACGACATGCTATACTATGAGGTTTTTTTCATGATTTTGGACGACATGCTATACTATGAGGTTTTTTTCCTGATTTCGGACAACATGCTATACTATGAGGTTTTTTTCATAATTTTGGACGACATGCTATACTATGAGGTTTTTTCACCATTTTGGACGACATGCTCTACTATGACTTTTTTACATGATTGTGGACAACATGCTATACTATGACGTTTGTTCACGATTTTGGACGACATGCTATACTATGACGTTTTTTCATGATTGTGGACAACATGCTATAGTATGATGTTTTTTCACGATTTTGGACGACATGCTATACTATGAGGTTTTTTCATGATTTTGGACGACATGCTATACTATGAGGTTTTTTCATGATTTTGGACAACATGCTATAGTATGATGTTTTTTCACGATTTTGGACGACATGCTATACTATGACGTTTTTTTCCCTGATTTTGGACGACATGCTATACTATGACTTTCATGATTTTGGACGACATGCTATACTATGACGTTTTTTCATGATTTTGGACAACATGCTATACTATGACTTTCTTTCATGATTTTGGACGACATGCTATACTATGACGTTTTTTCATGATTTTAAACGACATGCTGTACTATGACGTTTTTTCATGATTTTGGACAACATGCTATACTATGACTTTCTTTCATGATTTTGAACGACATGCTATACTATGACTTTCTTTCATGATTTTGAACGACATGCTATACTATGACTTTTTTTCATGATTTTGAACGACATGCTATACTATGACGTTTTTTCATGATTTTAAACGACATGCTGTACTATGACGTTTTTTCATGATTGTGGACAACATGCTATACTATGACGTTTTTTCATGATTTTGAACGACATGCTATACTATGACGTTTTTTCATGATTTTGAACGACATGCTATACTATGACGTTTTTTCATGATTTTGGACAACATGCTATACTATGACTTTCTTTCATGATTTTGAACGACATGCTATACTGTGACGTTTTTTCATGATTTTGAACGACATGCTATACTATGACGTTTTTTCATGATTTTGGACGACATGCTATACTATGACTCTTGTACATGATTTTGGACGACATGCTATACTATGACTTTTTTTCCCTGATTTTGGACGACATGCTATACTATGACTTTTTTTTCCGATTTTGGACGACATGCTATACTATGACGTTTTTTTCCCGATTTTGGACGACATGCTATAGTATGACTTTTTTGATGATTTTAGACGACATGCTATATACTATGATGTTTTTTCCAGATTTTGGACAACATACTATACCATAACATTTTTTTCCTGATTTTGGACGACATGCTATACTATGACCTTTTTTTCATGATTTTAGACGACATGCTATACTATGACTTTTTTACATGATTTTGGACGACATACTACACTATGACGTTTTATCACAATTTTGGACAACATATTATACTGTGACGTCTTTTTGATGATTTTGGACGACATGCTATACTATGACGTTTTTTGCTGATTTTGGACGACATGCTATACTATGACGTTTTTTGCTGATTTTGGATGACGTACTATACTATGACTTTTTATCACAATTTTGGACGACATGCTATACTATGACTTTTTTGATGATTTTAGACGACATGCTATACTATGATGTTTTTTCCTGATTTTGGACAACATACTATACCATAACATTTTTTTCCTGATTTTGGACGACATGCTATACTATGACGTTTTTTTCATGATTTTAGACGACATGCTATACTATGACTTTTTTACATGATTTTGGACGACATGCTATATTATGACGTTTTTTGCTGATTTTGGATGACGTACTATACTATGACGTTTTATCACAATTTTGGATGACATGCTATACTATGACGTCTTTTTGATGATTTTAGACGACATGCTATACTATGACTTTTTTTTTCTGATTTTGGACGACATGCTATACTAAGACGTTTTTCACAATTTTGGACGAGATGCTATACTATGACTTCTTCATGATTGTTATGAACGTTATGCAGGTGGATGTTTCATGATCCAATGAAGTTAGAAGCACTTAGGTGGTGTACAACCCATTTTTATATACATGGTGATGCACCTGTATGTTGTACATTAGATTTGATTGAGGTGGGTATTTGATACATAACACACTGGGCAATAAGATCATCCTTCTATCTATCTGAACGCTATTCAGTGGCTTGAAGCCTTAAACCACATCTAATAATGTTGTTACGTTATGCAGCGCTTTATTCACTTAATTGAAGAGTTCATGACCTCAGGTTTGTGTCATATCCTATTTATTCGTTGTGGTTTCTAGAGTCCTTACAATAGAAAATCTCTCTCTCTCTCTCTCTCAAAAGACCATTATTGTTGTACTAAAGCTACTAGTACAAAGTAGTCTGCCATAGATAAACTATCACCTCACTGTACAGGATTAAGTACAGCCTACTACAAAGTAGCTGCTAGCTGGAGTGGTCCAAACTGATGTTAAAATGCAAATATTTTTTTAGTCAAATAATGTGAACATTTTCTGCAGCATCACTCATTTCTAAACCTTGGCTACGGCCCTGAGTGAAAGTATCACAGACCAGTCAATTATGAAAAAATACTTTAATATCATCAACATACAGGAAACACACTGACACACACACACACACACAGTTCACCACAGTGTTGACAAACCACAGCCAATCTGAACACAACTGACGACTTTACACACAAACACATGCTGCTTTCATGTGCTGTCACATATTTGACAATCATATAAAAAGGCAGTGAGAGGCCACAGAAACAGCTCTGTAGAAGAGACGACTTCAAACTTCAACAGCTGGCTGATTATCTTGGATTTTTGAAATTAAATCCACAACAAAAAGTTTTTTTTTCTTACAGAAACCTTCAGCAAGTAATTTTCCTTAGTTTACAAGGAGCCGTGACAGGCAGCAGTTTAACACATCATCACGACACACTGACACATTAAACCTGTTGACACCAACCTCTGTTGCCATGTTTGGTTGTTAAAGGAGCATTCCACTTTTTATTATTGAGCCCTTTACCTATAAATCCTGATCACTTCCTGCTGATCAGTTTCCCAATAATTAATAAATCAATGTATTTACGTCTTTTTATGATTTAGATTTACTGTTGTTTCCAGTCGACATCAAATCTGTCGCTTTCCAGCAGAGACGATACTGACGAAACATGTTTATAACTTTAAAACACTTGACTGACTCCTGGTAACTGTTGTTCTGTTGATCTGCGACAGGATCCGACTTAGAGGCCAGAAGGATGCTGGGAAATGCAGTTCACACACAACTCTCACAGAGATATAAAAAAACAACATATTAACAAGGAAAAATTCTAAAGACAGATAAATAATTCACAGAAAAGCACGTCCTGTTGTTTACAAAAAAAAATTTTAATTACACAAACTCTGAGCTGGAAACCTGGAAATTTTAATACAGACTGGACGGAATGTTAAGAGGTTTTCACATGACAGCACACAGGCAGTCCAGCAGCTGTTGGTCCCGTTTGATCCGGTTCAGAGTGTGATGGTCCAGTTTGATCCGGCTCAGGGTGTGATGGTCCAGTTTGGTCCGCTTTGATCCGGTTCAGGGTGTGATGGTCCAGTTTGGTCCGCTTTGATCTGGTTCAGGATGTGATGGTCCAGTTTGGTCCGCTTTGATCTGGTTCAGGGTATGATGGTCCAGTTTGGTCCGGTCCAGGTTGGTTTCTATGGATACCTTCAGTTCTCAGAGTGTCTCAGTCCAGGAGGTGACCCAGTGTTTGGGCGACTTCCTGTTTCTGGACGAGGTGGCGTTAACTTGGATCAGGAAACCGTCAGCATCTGTGCGCTGCTGCTGCTCGTCTTTACCCATAATCCTCCCCTGGTGGAGCGCTGTGGCCCGCCACGCCCTCCGACGCACGAAGAAACCACACTGCAGACAAAACACAGAAACCCTGAACGTCCAACAGAAAGTGTCTCACACAGATAAAAATACATCACAAAAGACATGGTAAAAGAGGCCGACAGAAACTCAGATCAGTAAAGATCAAAAGAGTTATTCATCAGCTGATGGATAAGATGCAGAAGAGTCACAGCTGGAAGGAAGGAAGAAAGTGAGGCCCCTCCCCCTCTGACTGAGAGCTGGGAAGAATATAGTCAGAAACCAGTCAGCAACAGTCAGAACATTCAGAAACCAGTCAGAGAATGTCATAAACCTGTGAGAAACAGTAACAAACCAGCAATAAACCAGTCAGAAAGTCAGACACCTGTCAGAAACAGTCAGCAACCAGTCAGTAAAGGTCATCAACAAGTCAGAAACAGTAAGTTATCAGTCAGAAACATTCATGAACCAGGAAGATACAGTTATTAACTAGTCAGAAACAGTAATACAGTAGGCAGTAACAGTCATGAAGCAGTCAGAAACTGTTATAAATGATTCTGAAACAGTAAAAACTAGTCAGAAACAGTGAGAATATGTCAGCAACAGTGAAAAACAGTGAGTAACAAGTCAGTAACAGAAACCAGACATCAACAGTCATGAACACTCAGTAACAGTCAGAAACCAGCCACAAACTGTCAGAAACAAGTCAGAAACAGTCGAAATCAGACAGACAAAGTCAGAAACCTGCCAGAAACTGTCAGAAGCCAGTCAGCTACAGTCAGAAACAGTCAGTCAGCAGCTGGTCCTTACAGCAGGGCTCTCTGGCAGTAGTCTGCCCAGCCTCAGTGCTCCTCGTGCAGCCTCTGGTTCTCAGATGGCTGGCTCTTCATGTGGGCTTTCTGGGTCTTTGCCTGGTACATCTCTCTGGTGCTGGCTCTCCTGAAGAAACCACACTGAACAGCACGGAGCGACACAACGGCACTTTACCAACCAAGAGGTGATGACATTGAAAATTAATGCTTTTATTGTGACGAGACAGCAAAACAAAAATAATCCCACATCTTTGATGAAGTAGGTCCTGAAATGATGAGCAGTGATCAGACAGAAACTTTGTGTGTACAGTTTCCTGTTGTTTTCTGATGGACAGCCTCAGTTTACCTTCCACAGCAGAAGGCAAATCACAGCCAACAGTACGACCCCAGCCAGGACAGACACCACGATAATCCACAGGGGGGCGCTAGAGTCCACCTGCTGCCCTGGGTCTGGATAAATGTGGACTTCGATCTGCAAAGGAAGAACACTGTGATTCAGGAGGTAACACAGGAAACTCCAAACACCTGGGGCCTGTATCACAAAGCGAGATCAACCTTTCCTGGGTTACCCAGACCTATCCTGGGTTGACTAACCCTAACAATGGCAATCAGGATAATCGGTATCACGACACTGGATATCAACTCGGTAACTCAACCCAGAGTTGCTAGTTTAGATTAGTTTATTTGCACATAACGTTAAAAACAGACAGTATAACATTTACAAGATTAAAAAAAGAAAAGTGCCGGAGAGGTTAGAAGCCACTAAAAGCTTATCAAAGAAATTCCCCTGTCAAAACATCAATGAAATCACATAATAGAAAAGAAAAAGAAACGGGTGAGGAAAGAAGAAATAGAGGAGGAGAGAGGGAAAAATCAAGACAAAACAAGGCAGCAAATAAAATGATGTGTAGGTTAAATGACTCATCACTGGTTCAAGTAGCTACAGTACCTGTACCTGTACATCTGACACTGATCACACCCTTGAATCCCATGAAATCAATGCTGCGCAGATGAACTGCGTGTATTACAATTATCGTCTAACATCATTGCGTCTGATAAATTGGTCTTCTTTGTCATAACGTTATATATGCTACAATAAAGCTTAAAGCTGACGCCACAATTAAATCATATCAACACCAAATTGATAGTCTGAATAAAATCATCCTGATATTGAGCTGTGTTAGAAATTAACAGCTGCACAAAAATATAGCTAGTGTCCCTCTTTAAAAAACAAAAAGGAAAATCCCTCAAACACCATGAAGTGTAGACATGATAGGCTACTTTCCACATTTCCAGCAGCAAAGCTGTCAATTAGGCCCATTATCTTTAACAGGGATCATTTCCTCCAACAAAACAAAATGTTGGCACTAATTAATGGTGCTATTAAGTGTCTGCAAATGATCAGTTTCTTTCTTATGAAGGGGTGGGATGAAAGTTCCACTTCTTTCCACTCCTTTTTGAACAATCTTTTCATTGTCTGTTGTTGTTGCTTTCTTTTCTTTTTTAATGTTCAAAATAAACTTTCAAATCAAAATCAATCAAATGAATTAAACTTCCCGTCATGACTGGGCTGCATTTCTGTCAGCCATCAACAGCTGATTGGCCAGTGGGTGGTGCTTTTTATAGGATCAGATTCAACCCTGAACTTACCCTGCTCCGGAGCAGGATAGCCGTTCAGAGTAAGTTACCATGGTGATCTACCCCGATAAGAACTGAACCGGCTTCGTGAGACCGAAAACCCAGAGTTAACCCTGAAGTTACCTCGCTAAGACATTAATCCTGCTTCCTGATACAGGCCCCTGGTGAGGATGTAGGAGGTGATCCTTCATCATGTTGTTGGTTCAGACTGTGGCTGTAATGAACACTGCTGCCTCAGGGGGGCACTAGCAGCATTTAGCAGTTCAGTACCTCTGCACTGTGAGGCTCCATGTTGATGGTTGGTTTGTTAGTCTGCAGCTTCAGCGTCGCCCGGCCTTGAACCAACACGTTCCTCGCATCGCTGTAGTCCTGAAACACCAGGTCAGATATAGTCTTTTAATTTTGACCACTAGAGGGCAGAAAGGCAGAAACACTAACAAAGTTACATGAGCGGCTAACAGAGTTAGCACACAGCTTACTACTTCCACATGCAGTGCAGGTACAGAACAACATGATGATTCATGAAGAGTCTTTGTGTTTGAATGTCATTCAGATATTTTCTCTGTCAGCTCTGTTCTTAGCCTCCACCGACTCCTGAGGGAAAAATCTGTCTGTAGCTGCTGAGTGCTCCGCTGTGTCCCAGTGTTCATTCTGACAGCTGCGAGCAGAACTAGCTGCTAACAGCCACCGCTGCAACTAACAAACACCACAAATCCATTCAGCAGCTCCACCATCCACAGTCAGACACACACAGATGATCATTTTCTGCTGAATTACAACAGAAACATCCTGGTGCAGACTATTTACTGGAGTTTGTAGCCTGTCGCTCATCAGGCATCTGAAGATCATTACAAGCTGTCAGTGTCTGACAGTCCACCACCAACATTTACATCACGTCTCATTAACAAAAATCAAACATAGATATCATCTTAGTTTTTATTATCAAGATCTATTTTTAGCTCGTCATCGTCTCGTTTTCATTACGGAATAAAGGTTGTTAATAAAAAATTCTCATAGTTTTCATCGGTAAAATGAACACTGCGGTGTGAACCAGCTGGTCTCTGTCTGTCTGCTGTTTGCTGCTGAGGTGGTGGAGGACGGTGGAGGACGGTGGGTTCATCAGAAAACAGCTGAGACTGAGTCAGACAGGAAACCTGCTACAAACTGAACAGCTCCACGAGGTGAAAAAAAAAAAAAAAAAAGACGGAGACGTCTGGTTAAAGTTGAATAAAATGTGTTTTTTACCTCGATCATGGTGGAGTTCCACAGTCTGGCTCTGACAGTGAGAGTCGCTGAGTTGTTCATGTTGACCAGCGGACAGACAAACGTCACACACTTGGCCCCGTGCACACAGTTCTGCACACACACACACACACACACACACACACACACACATTAGAGGACTGTCAGTCAGTTAACGTGTTCTCCAAATCTGAACCTCAGGCTTTTAAAGAACAACATGTCCTCTAAAAATGTCCTCCTACTTCAAAACTGTCCCCACTTTCTCTAAAAAAGTGTCCTGACTTTACAACAAGGTCCTTCATCTCACGTCCTCACAGAGACAGACACAAAGGAGACAACACAGCGGTTAAAGTACAGTCAGATGTTTGGGAGGTCGTCTCATCCAACGGGGACACCAGCAGTCACAGATTTTTACTGGGAGACACAGACCTACTGAGGTGAGTTTATTTGACACGTCAGAGCGCCCCTTGTGGGTGGCTGCAGTACTGCACTGACAGAAATGAGTGTGTTTGTACCAGAGTGTAGGACTTCTTCTTCTGTCCCTGCAGGTGGAGGACAGGTAGAGTCTTTTCCCTCTGCTCCTCCTCCTTCACCTGCACCTCCTCCTTCAGACTCCTCCTCCTCTTCTTCTTCTCCTCTGACAGCTGAAGAAACAGGAAGTAGAAACTCATGAACAGAACAGATGGTTGGGATCAGACGTATGATGGGGAAGTGTTTCTGTTGATGCTGTATCATCTGAACACACAAGTCACTTTGGATTCATTTAATGTTGGAGTTTTATTCATGGATGTATGATGTTGGATTTGTTGCTGATATAAAATATAAACACGACCGTCCTGATGGTCAGCTGATAATAAACTGAAGGAAACACACTGATCAGAGTTCAGTCCGACACTCTGAAGCTTTAAAGTCTCTGAACGTGAAGATGAGAGATTCAGATTCAGTTTGATGAAGCTGTGGTTAAAGATGCAGATTTGATGGGCTTTTATTCTGAAATGTGTTGCTCGAGCTGCTTTTATTTTGAAAGGAATCAGTGTGAGGCTGATGTTGCTATGGTTACCACGAGGTTGAGGGGGTTGACGATTTTGCCGGGCGGGTCGCAGCGAGCCTCTGACGTTCCGCTCACTTGGATCTCTGCGAGGTACAGCAGCCACTTCCCATTGGACGTCTCCCTCGGCCAATCAATCTCCACCTGCAGGTTGCCTAGGTGACCCAGGGGCTTCCCGCTGACGTGCACCTGTCGGAGCAGGACGTGTGTCAACACCTGGACAGTTGACATGCTGTCAGTCAGACTGATTGAGACAAACCTGGAAGGTGAAGAGCAGCAGACTGCCGATGTCCTCCGTCTTCTTCATGGCCGACTCACCCATCACATGACCGCTGAAGGATGCGGGGCCTGGCAGGCTGATTCTGTCAGGACACAGGTGAGGTCATCAGCTTAGAGGTCAGGGGTCAACTTTAAACCTCTGACACTGTATGATACGTACAGAGTGAGAGACGACTGCAGAGAATACTCCACCAACATGGAGACGGAGACAGGAGACAGATCAGACTGCTCACTGAGCCTGAAGACATGGAGACACAACTCAGTACCTGTCCAACACAACACCTGAGTCTGTGTGTGTGTGTGTGTGTGTGTGTGTGTGTGTGTGTGTGTCCTACGTGGACAGCTGCAGCAGAGACTGAATCTCTCTGGTGTCTAAACTGATCTCAGACGGCTGGAAGATAATCAACACCTGAACCTGAAACACAGAGACAGACAGAGGATCGGCAGCAGTACAGACAAGAGTCCACATGTCCTCATACGGTTCGTATGATATCCTACGAATAAGCGCCCCAGGAGTTGTTGTTATCTCCTTCACATAAAGCATACTGAGGTTAGGTTTAGGAAAAGAAACACTGTGAGGACGAACCTTAAACTGACTCAAAGGTCATATGATTCTGAACGCCAGTCTCCTGGGCAAAGTCCCAGAGTAAAGTCCCATCCACCGCTCCGACCTGCCTCAGGTGGTGCTATTCAAAGTCGAGGAAGGACCCTTAATCAGCTGAATTTCAAGAAGGCTACGTCATCGAATCCCACCGAAGGACTGTTCCAATGTCAAAGATCCTTTGAATTCTACCAAGAACACAGTCCTTCCTTCAGAGAATTTTCAAGGATGCATGTGTGTACCTTCAGCAGGCATGAAGAACCCATGATTTGCCTAAATTGAAGGCGGGGCCTCTTCAGTGATGCACACCTGAACACTCACTATCCTGTTCCAATGTGTGTTCACTAAATATTAGGAAGGAGTCTGACCTTGCCTCTGTAAGACCCGGCATATGAGGACCTGTCCTACCAAGGAAGCATCCTTGACTTTGAGAAACACCATGGGACTGCTTCATTGTTTACTCCTGTCAGCATATTGGTCACATGATCACAGCCTTTCTATTCAGTGGGTAAACAATGAATTACTGGCTCGTGATTACGTGGGATTTGTATGAATCTGGGTGCATTACCTTTCATTGAAAAACATACAGACGGTGCAGGAGAACAGCCTATAAGAGTACTAGCAGTACTACAACGGCAGCAGTACTCTGTCCAGAACCTTCTGTACCTTCTGGTTACTTTTGAACGGGTTCCCCAGCTCACAGAGAAGAACGACGTCCTCAACAGAACATTTCACCACCGCCTGGACGTCACCCTGAAACACAAACAAACACAGGAACAGCTGTAGAGGAACCAGTCCAAGTCAAGTCTCAGGTCTTTCAGTGTAACTCTCAGGTCAGTCAGTTGAGGTTAACTGAACTCATATAGCACCTTTCTAGTCTTCTGACCACTCGTTCACTCTTTCATACACTGGTGTTCGAGGCTGGCATCACAAGATCAGGGATCGAACCACTGAACATATTATTAGTGGTCAAGCCGCTCTACCTCCCAGGCCACATACACTAAATCAGTGATGTCCTTCAGGGTATGTCCAGGTCAAGTCTTGCGTTAAGTACCAATTCAAGTCCCAGGTCTTTAAGTCTCAAGTCAATCACTGAAATGTAAATAATAACTTCTCATTAAAACATTTAGACTGAGTCACACACTGATGGAGCAGCCACCAGGATCAGTTTGGGGTTCAGTGTTTTTTCTGAGGATGCTCCAACATGCCGATTGAAGGAGCTGAGGATCAAACCTCTGATCTTCTGACTAGAGGACGACCCGCTTTACCTCCTGCTTCACAAACACTTAATCAGTGAAGTCCTTCAGGGTAAAGTACAGAGTCAAGCCCCAGGTTGTTTAGAGAGAGGCAAAATCAAGTCTTGAGTCCAGTTCCATATACGTCAGAGCGAGTCTTTGTCAGGTCTCGAGTCTGTTTTGTTTCCTGGCTGCTGAAAGCTGGATGACAAAGACCTTCAGCTTCCCTACCTTGGTTCGGACTCCAGAGTAAATGAGTGATGCCGGGATGCTAATGTTCAAAACGGTGTTGTGAGCATCCTCCGCTGGTCGGCCCGGTGACAGCGTGTTGCTGACGTTAACCTCCAGAAACAGGCGGTTGATGCTGCTGTCGTAGTGCAAAACCTGACTGTCCTTCTGCCTGGAGACACAGAAACATGTACGTTAGGAGGAGTCAAAGTCAAGTCTAGAGTCCTGAGTCGGGCCCGCAGGGTCAATCCGAGTCAAATCCAAAGTCAAGTCCTTGTTTCAAATTAAAGTTAAAACCTGAGGAGTCTGATGAAGACAAGTTCACTCACCTGATGAAGGGTTTCTGGTTCTCATCTGTGAACTGAGCCGTCATCTGCAGGTTACTATGGCAACGGTTATCAGAACCACAGGCCTTCTGGATATGGATCTGACGGATAAAGAACATCTGTGGTTTCTGTTTGTTTCTGACTTTGGTTTGGATCATTTGTGACTTGGGTTCTGACCCAGGTCGTGATCGGTTCTGTGTTGGGATCAGACGGGAGTTCAAATGGGATCTATGAAGTTGTGAGCTTGGATCTTATTTTGACCTGGGTTCTGACTTTGGTTCTGATGGGTTCTGACCTGGGTTGTAATGGGTTCTGACCTGGGTTCTGTTGGGTTCTGACCTGGGTTGTAATGGGTTCTGACCTGAGTTCTGTTGGGTTCTGACCTGGGCTCTGACTTTGGTTGTGATGGGTTCTGACCTAGGTTATGACCTGGGCTCTGATGGATTCTGACCTGGGTTCTGACTTTGGGACTGATGGGTTCTGACTTGGGTTCTGTTGGGTTCTGACCTGGGTTGTAATGGGTTCTGACCTGGGTTCTGTTGGGTTCTGACTTGGGTTGTAATGAGTTCTGACCTGGGTTCTGTTGGGTTCTGACCTGGGTTGTAATGGGTTCTGACCTGGGTTCTGTTGGGTTCTGACCTGGGCTCTGACTTTGGTTGTGATGGGTTCTGACCTAGGTTATGACCTGGGTTCTGATGGGTTCTGACCTGGGTTCTGACTTTGGGACTGATGGGTTCTGATGGGTTCTGACCTGGGCTCTGATTCTGGTTGTGATGGGTTCTGACCTGGGTTCTGATCTGGGTTCTGACTTTGGGACTGATGGGTTCTGACCTGGGTTCTGATGGGTCGGGGTGTCTGGCTCAGGACTGGGAGGCGTTTCAGGTCTTGCACTGCGTGTCTTTTCTTGGGAAGCTTTTCGTAGAGAGAGACGTTCAGGGAGAACACCAGAGGTTCCACTTTGTCTCTGATCGGACCCTGCAGAACACAAACGCAGAACAGAACCTCAGGAACACTTTTCACACAAGGAACTGTTCTAACTATAATCCTCTGATGACAGCTCATCAGTGCAACAGAGAACTCCAGAGTGTCCTTGAACACACCGACAGTGATGGATGATGACATCACTTTACCAGAACATAAAGGTGAGTTAACAGTGATGGGTTCTCTCTGAGAGTGTTGATTTAAATAAGGTGAAACCTCGGAATGAACAGAACTCGGCATGGAAGCAGAAATGTGTTTTGGAGAACGCGTAGCAGGTATATGAAGTAAACAGGATCTCCAGCTGACGGATGTCGGGCTTGATGCGACGGGTTGAATCGTGACACATCAGAACAGATATTTGGGCAGAAACAAAAACATGCTGATAAGAACAGGTGAGAGAACATGACAGGACGAGTCCTGAACACTGTGAACTTTACGCTCCTCTCACATGTTGTTAACAGGTTGCTTCATGTTGAACAAAATGTTCTGGGTTTGTTCTCGGACGATTGGCAGGATGTGACGTCTGTCAGCGGTGGACTGATTAAAGCTCAGAACAATCCGACGCTCTTATCTCACTGCTCAACTTCCTGTTCAACAGCTAAACATCTGAAACTCAAAACGATGTTTTTTCCCTTCAGGAAAATCCAACGAGTGTTTTTATCCTTTTCACTGGTTCAAACAGCTGAGATGGCCTCAGTGTCCCTCCACGTGTTACAGACTCCTGCAGCGCCGCCCTCGGCCTGTAGGGGGCGCTGGCAGTACATCAGACTGTTATATTCGTGCGTCTCACCTGCAGTCCAACTCTCAGGGTTTCACACTGTCTCTTTGGCATCGACAGGTAACCAGAGTACACGCTCTGCCCGTTGTCCAGGAAACGGAGGCGGGGCTTGAGGCTGGTGATGTCAGCGGTGACGGTAAAGTCGACGGCTGTGAGACAGACAGAGAGACAGATGGTTAAAGACGGACACAGCTCTCTGATTGGCTGTTAGACCAAGACACTTTATATTTGTCTCTGTATGAAATAAAAACGTGTCGATGTTTCATATATAAGGACACGAGTTAAAGAAAAGTTTATTTCTGCAGAAACTTCAAAACTCAAAGTTGAGTTAGAAACATTTGTACAAAGAAAAAAGCAGAAACAAAATTAAGGAACAATTAAGGGACATGTTGTTAATTGTTGATTTATTCACTGACTCAGTGGTCCCATGATGATAAAACTGTACTGCACATAATAAAATAAAATACACATAATGATATTAATAATAATAACAAAGGTAAAAATCAGCTGCTGTTGTTTAAGAGCAGCTGGAGATGAACCAGGAGAGGACCAAGAGTCGAGCCCTGAGGAACTCCTCACATACTCTGTTCTGTTGTTTGTGTTTTAAAGAGTCTGATCCAACACGATGTTGTCTGATAAACATAAAAATACATTTTAGACCCAACAACAGGAAGTGTTTTATAATAAGACTCAGGGTCTGTTTAACTAATCTCAGTGTGCTCGTTATAATCTGACACAGATTAACATGATGATGTTTTAACAGCTGTCAGTTTGTTTCAGTTCATACATATTGACACTGTCAGATACACAATAACCATCTCCATATTGGTTTCATGTCGGTGAGTTGACTCTGAGTTTATTATTCATGGTGACGTGTCGGCGACGTGTCTGTGAAATGTCAGTGACGTGTCGGTGACTTGTTGGCGATGAGCGGCTCCGTCTGTCATATTCTTATTTTTGTGTTTTTGTTACAGACTGAAAAATAAATACAAACTCAATATCAAACTCAGTGTGGGTTTGTGTGTGTGTGTGTGTGTGTGTGTGTGGAGGCTGGGTGTCATAGCAACAGTGTGACCTCGTCTCTGATTGGTTCAATTAATGAGACAGAAGCAGGACACACACACACACACACACACACACAGAGCTCCCTGAGGAATACTGAGTGTGTGTATGTGTGTGTCTCAGATGTAATAATATCAGTTTCTGTAATGTGATTTATCATTCACAGAAACACACACAGGACAAGGACACGAGGACACACAAGGACACAACATGATGTCATCTGTCGTGTGTGTGTGTGTGTTTGTCTGTGTGTGTGTGTGTGTTGATTAACAGCAGATGTTAATTGACAGCTCCGTTCTGTCAATCAATCAGCTTCATTAGCTGAGAGCACACACACACACACACACACACACACACACACACACAGGAAGCTGGTTAACGCTGATTGAACAGACTCGTTAGCATCATGTCCTCATAAACCCTCCATCTGTCACGTTAGCCACATGAGCTAATCAGCAGGGAGTGTGTTGGGGGTCAGTTTCTGTGGAGATCAATTCAGTCACATATCCTGAGTCTCTGCTGGAGATCAAATGACTCTGATTGCTGAAAATGGCAGGCGCTCCTCAGGAAATACCTAGTTGGGAGCGTCAGAGAGCGCTTTGGAGGTGGCGCAATTTTTCAGCGGAGACGTCGCTTACCTAGAACCTGAAAGATTGAGGTCAGCTCTCTTTGGTTTGTCACGGTCATGTCCGTCAGCAGTGACGAGTGCCAGGCGTCAGTTTGTAGCTTCATGTCGCCGGCTTCCATTTTGAAATGAGCTGTATGTTGTCGCTGTATTGCTCAGTGTGAACGCAGCCTCAGATCTGACACATAAACTTTTACATACAGAGAATTAATTCCGATGCAGTAACTGTAATTTAATTACTTTTTCCTCTCAGTGCCTGTAACTGACCTACAGTAAATTACATGTAACTAGTTATTCTCCAACACTGATCTTAGCTTAGCATGTTAGCATGCTAACATTAGCCGATTCTCAGTGAACACAGCTGATGCTGAACGTCATGTGACCTGATGATGGCGACAGATGAACGGTTCATCATCATGAGGTCATGTTATTTTGCATCATAAATATTTTTTGACTCACTGATGTTGTCTCTGTCGCTCTTCTCTCCGGTGCTGAACATGTAGGAGAAACACACCTCCACTTGAACACTGACACACACACACACACACACACACACACACACACACACACACACAGAGTGAGTCAGCATGTTAGCTGTTAGCATGTTAGCTGTTAGCATGTTAGCAGGTTTGAATCTCACCAGAAGTCACAGCTGTTCGGGTCAATGACGTCTGGAGAAGCTCTGATGGTTTTATTGAGATGAACAACTGGGCGAGTTCTGAGGAGACAGTCAATCAATCAATCAATCAATCGATCAATCAATCAGCTGTTGATCATTACAGCGAGGCAGCAATTCAAAGATCAGGATCATTTATTCATTCATTTTCTGTAACCACTTGTCCTGTCAGGGGTTGTGTGGGGGGTGGAGCCTATCCCAGCTGACACTGGGTGAGAGGCGGACATGCTGACACAAGGAGAACATGTCAGAGCACCTGGAGGAAACCCACGCTGACACAGGGACAACATGTCAGAGCACCTGGAGGAAACCCACGCTGAGACGGGGAGAACATGTCAGAGCACCTGGAGGAAACCCACGCTGACACAGGGAGAACATGTCAGAGCACCTGGAGGAAACCCACGCTGAGACGGGGAGAACATGTCAGAGCACCTGGAGGAAACCCACGCTGAGACGGGGAGAACATGTCAGAGCACCTGGAGGAAACCCACGCTGAGACGGGGAGAACATGTCAGAGCACCTGGAGGAAACCCATGCTGACACAGGGAGAACATGTCAGAGCACCTGGAGGAAACCCACGCTGACACGGGGAGAACATGTCAGAGCACCTGGAGGAAACCCATGCTGACACAGGGAGAACATGTCAGAGCACCTGGAGGAAACCCACGCTGAGACGGGGAGAACATGTCAGAGCACCTGTAGGAAACCCACGCTGAGACGGGGAGAACATGTGGGAGCACCTGGAGGAAACCCACGCTGACACAGGGAGAACATGTCAGAGCACCTGGAGGAAACCCACGCTGACACGGGGAGAACATGTCAGAGCACCTGGAGGAAACCCACGCTGACACAGGGAGAACATGTCAGAGCACCTGGAGGAAACCCATGCTGACACAGGGAGAACATGTCGGAGCACCTGGAGGAAACCCACGCTGACACGGGGAGAACATGTGGGAGCACCTGTAGGAAACCCACGCTGAGACGGGGAGAACATGTGGGAGCACCTGGAGGAAACCCACGCTGACACAGGGAGAACATGTCAGAGCACCTGGAGGAAACCCACGCTGAGACGGGGAGAACATGTGGGAGCACCTGGAGGAAACCCACGCTGACACAGGGAGAACATGTCAGAGCACCTGGAGGAAACCCACGCTGACACAGGGAGAACATGTCAGAGCACCTGTAGGAAACCCACGCTGACACGGGGAGAACATGTCAGAGCACCTGGAGGAAACCCATGCTGACACAGGGAGAACATGTCAGAGCACCTGGAGGAAACCCACGCTGAGACAGGGAGAACATGTCAGAGCACCTGTAGGAAACCCACGCTGAGACGGGGAGAACATGTGGGAGCACCTGGAGGAAACCCACGCTGACACAGGGAGAACATGTCAGAGCACCTGGAGGAAACCCACGCTGACACGGGGAGAACATGTCAGAGCACCTGGAGGAAACCCACGCTGACACAGGGAGAACATGTGGGAGCACCTGGAGGAAACCCACGCTGACACAGGGAGAACATGTCGGAGCACCTGGAGGAAACCCACGCTGACACGGGGAGAACATCAGAGCACCTGGAGGAAACCCACGCTGACACGGGGAGAACATGTGGGAGCACCTGGAGGAAACCCACGCTGACACGGGAAGAAGATGTCAGAGCACCTGGAGGAAACCCACGCTGACACAGGGAGAACATGTCAGAGCACCTGGAGGAAACCCACGCTGACACAGGGAGAACATGTGGGAGCACCTGGAGGAAACCCAAGCTGACACAAGGAGAACATGTCAGAGCACCTGGAGGAAACCCACGCTGACACAGGGAGAACATGTCAGAGCACCTGGAGGAAACCCATGCTGACACAGGGAGAACATGTGGGAGCACCTGGAGGAAACCCACGCTGACACAGGGAGAACATGTCGGAGCACCTGTAGGAAACCCACGCTGAGACGGGGAGAACATGTGGGAGCACCTGGAGGAAACCCACGCTGACACAGGGAGAACATGTCAGAGCACCTGGAGGAAACCCACGCTGACACGGGGAGAACATGTGGGAGCACCTGGAGGAAACCCACGCTGACACAGGGAGAACATGTCAGAGCACCTGGAGGAAACCCACGCTGACACAGGGAGAACATGTCAGAGCACCTGGAGGAAACCCACACTGACACAGGGAGAACATGTCAGAGCACCTGGAGGAAACCCACGCTGAGACGGGGAGAACATGTCAGAGCACCTGGAGGAAACCCACGCTGACACAGGGAGAACATGTCAGAGCACCTGGAGGAAACCCACGCTGACACAGGGAGAACATGTCAGAGCACCTGGAGGAAACCCACGCTGAGACGGGGAGAACATGTCAGAGCACCTGGAGGAAACCCACGCTGAGACGGGGAGAACATGTCAGAGCACCTGGAGGAAACCCATGCTGACACAGGGAGAACATGTCAGAGCACCTGGAGGAAACCCACGCTGACACGGGGAGAACATGTCAGAGCACCTGGAGGAAACCCATGCTGACACAGGGAGAACATGTCAGAGCACCTGGAGGAAACCCACGCTGAGACAGGGAGAACATGTCAGAGCACCTGTAGGAAACCCACGCTGAGACGGGGAGAACATGTGGGAGCACCTGGAGGAAACCCATGCTGACACAGGGAGAACATGTCAGAGCACCTGGAGGAAACCCACGCTGACACAGGGAGAACATGTCAGAGCACCTGGAGGAAACCCACGCTGACACAGGGAGAACATGTCAGAGCACCTGGAGGAAACCCATGCTGACACAGGGAGAACATGTCGGAGCACCTGGAGGAAACCCACGCTGACACGGGGAGAACATGTGGGAGCACCTGTAGGAAACCCACGCTGAGACGGGGAGAACATGTGGGAGCACCTGGAGGAAACCCACGCTGACACAGGGAGAACATGTCAGAGCACCTGGAGGAAACCCACGCTGAGACGGGGAGAACATGTGGGAGCACCTGGAGGAAACCCACGCTGACACAGGGAGAACATGTCAGAGCACCTGGAGGAAACCCACGCTGACACAGGGAGAACATGTCAGAGCACCTGGAGGAAACCCATGCTGACACAGGGAGAACATGTCGGAGCACCTGGAGGAAACCCACGCTGACACGGGGAGAACATGTGGGAGCACCTGTAGGAAACCCACGCTGAGACGCGGAGAACATGTGGGAGCACCTGGAGGAAACCCACGCTGACACAGGGAGAACATGTCAGAGCACCTGGAGGAAACCCACGCTGAGACGGGGAGAACATGTGGGAGCACCTGGAGGAAACCCACGCTGACACAGGGAGAACATGTCAGAGCACCTGTAGGAAACCCACGCTGACACGGGGAGAACATGTCAGAGCACCTGGAGGAAACCCATGCTGACACAGGGAGAACATGTCAGAGCACCTGGAGGAAACCCATGCTGACACAGGGAGAACATGTCAGAGCACCTGGAGGAAACCCATGCTGACACAGGGAGAACATGTCAGAGCACCTGGAGGAAACCCATGCTGACACAGGGAGAACATGTCAGAGCACCTGGAGGAAACCCACGCTGAGACGGGGAGAACATGTGGGAGCACCTGGAGGAAACCCACGCTGACACAGGGAGAACATGTCAGAGCACCTGTAGGAAACCCACGCTGACACGGGGAGAACATGTCAGAGCACCTGGAGGAAACCCATGCTGACACAGGGAGAACATGTCAGAGCACCTGGAGGAAACCCATGCTGACACAGGGAGAACATGTCAGAGCACCTGGAGGAAACCCATGCTGACACAGGGAGAACATGTCAGAGCACCTGGAGGAAACCCATGCTGACACAGGGAGAACATGTCAGAGCACCTGGAGGAAACCCACGCTGACACAGGGAGAACATGTCAGAGCACCTGGAGGAAACCCACGCTGACACAGGGAGAACATGTCAGAGCACCTGGAGGAAACCCACGCTGACACGGGGAGAACATGTCAGAGCACCTGGAGGAAACCCACGCTGACACAGGGAGAACATGTGGGAGCACCTGGAGGAAACCCACGCTGACACAGGGAGAACATGTCGGAGCACCTGGAGGAAACCCACGCTGACACGGGGAGAACATCAGAGCACCTGGAGGAAACCCACGCTGACACGGGAAGAAGATGTCGGAGCACCTGGAGGAAACCCACGCTGACACGGGGAGAACATCAGAGCACCTGGAGGAAACCCACGCTGACACGGGGAGAACATGTCAGAGCACCTGGAGGAAACCCACGCTGACACGGGAAGAAGATGTCGGAGCACCTGGAGGAAACCCACACTGACACAGGGAGAACATGTCAGAGCACCTGGAGGAAACCCACGCTGACACAGGGAGAACATGTCAGAGCACCTGGAGGAAACCCACGCTGACACAGGGAGAACATGTCAGAGCACCTGGAGGAAGCCCAAGCTGACACAGGGAGAACATGTGGGAGCACCTGGAGGAAACCCAAGCTGACACAAGGAGAACATGTCAGAGCACCTGGAGGAAACCCACACTGACACAGGGAGAACATGTCAGAGCACCTGGAGGAAACCCACACTGACATGGTGAGAACATGTCAGAGCACCTGGAGGAAACCCAGACTGACACGGGGAGAACATGTCAGAGCACCTGGAGGAAACCCACGCTGACACAGGGAGAACATGTCAGAGCACCTGGAGGAAACCCATGCTGACACAGGGAGAACATGTGGGAGCACCTGGAGGAAACCCACGCTGACACAGGGAGAACATGTCGGAGCACCTGGAGGAAACTCAGTCAGAACATGCAAACTCCACACAGAGGGGCTTCACCACCCTTTAGTTCGTGTCATGTGACCAGAAATGTTTATCGCACCTGAGCAGAGCAACGGTGTCGTCCAGAGAGCCGATCAGCAGGTCTGGATATTTGTTGCCGTCGACATCGAGTCCTGCAGACAGAGAGTATCCGAAGGTACTGAACGCCGCAGAGACTCTGCTGCCCCGTATCACCTGCAGACAGAGGGGGCGGGGTTACAGATGTGATCTACATACTCTCATACAGACACTACGTTCACTGTCACACCTGACTGGGCTCTGTGGTGACCCCCTCGCTGCTCCCGCTCCAGATCATCACACTTCCTTTTTCATGGAACGGAGCTCCGACTGCGAAGTCTGAAACGCACACACACACACACACACACACACACACACAGGTCAGCAGCCTCTTCTTCTGTGGTTCTGTAATATCAATTTATTCTCAGTTTCTCACCCTGGAAGCCATCTTGGTTCAGGTCTCCGGCGGCGCTAACAGCCATCCCGAAGGCCGAGCCAGCCGGTCCTCTCAGCACCACGCTGGGCTCAGGATCAAAGCGACCTCCTGCGTTCATGTAGACGTACACGGCTCCACCCGCCTCCTGCTGACGGTGGAAGTAAAAAGGAGCGCCCACCAGCAGGTCATTCCACCTGTAGGACAGAAGGACGGTCTGTCGTCATCAGAACGCCATGAGATCATAAATCATATCTGAAATCATCTGCTGTTGCATTCATGACAGGAAATATGACATCACACGTTAAGTTTCAAATCAAAGGTCCTCAGAGTTTGTCATCAGCGTGTTCAGACAGAATGTCTCTGATTATCTTTTCATCAGGTCATATGATAAAATGTGATCCTTGGCGCTGTGAGACGTTATCACCGCACAAAAATATCACGATGTGTCGCAGTATCGATTTTCTGTGTTTGATTTTTGTTTTCTGACGGAGCAGACGACAAACAGGAAGTGACCTCAGTTTGAATCATGTGACCTGTCAACCTTTCGTTACCCATCATTGTTGAGATCAGCGGTTGCCACGACGTTACCGAAGTACGAGCCCATCTGTTCACCGCGCAGAGTCTGCTGAGTCAGCAGTCCGTCTGAACGTTTGACGGCGAGCAGCACAGAGCCACGAGCGTCCTCTTTACTGTCCTTAGGAGCTCCTGGAATCAATGCACCAATCAATACATCAATAATCAATACACCAATCAATACACCAATCATCAATACATCAATAATCAATACACCAATCAATCCATCCATAATCAATACACCAATCAATACACCAATAATCATTATACCAATCAATACATGAATAATCAATGCACCAATCAATACATCCATAATCAATACATCAGTCCAGCTGCTCAGTGAGAATGAAGGTAAAGGAGTTGTCACCTGTTACTATGGTTTCATCGTCCTGAGAGAGAAGACGACGAGCCTGAGTCACTGAGTATCCTGCACACACACACACAGACACACACACACACACACAGACACACACACACACAGACACACACACACAGATCTCATGTTAATATGAGTGTGTATTGACACAGGAAGTGATGTCACTGTGTCTCAGTGATCTGACTGATGAGCACTTCCTGTTCAGATCAACTGAAGAAAAGTTAAAATCCTCAGATGATCAGTGGGCGGGGCCAAAGATGAGGGGTGTGTTGTTGTAACAACGGGACCATGTCTGTAAGTGAATCAGCCATGGGGAACAAAAGTCCATGAGTCCATGGGTATATGCTGGCCACTTCCTGTTTCAAATTAAAAGTCGTTCTTTCAAAATAAAAGCCCTGTATCACCTCACACTGGCTCCGCCCATGTTCTGGGTTTTAACTTTGTCTTGTTTGATTAATGGACGTTTGTTATCAGAGACACAGAAACACAGAACTGAACGACATCAACATGTCACTGAGTGATGAGGAGGAGGAGGAGGAGGATTTAAAGGGACAGTTCACCTATATAAATGTTCCTGCGCTCCATGTTGGGGAAGGAGCTCCTCTGAGTGTCAAAGACGACGTCTGGATTCATCCAGGAGACATGGACGTTTCCTACAAAACACACACACAGGAAACACACACACCTGTTTACCTGGACAGACGGACAGGCGTCAGACAGAAGGGAGAGAAACTCACCTTGCCATTCGAAGCTTCCAGGTGAGCCGACGATGACCTCAGTCTGAGTGATGGTGGCAGAAATCCCCATGTTACACATGACCTCTGTGCTGACATCACCCAGGTGACTGAACACACACACAGACACACCTTTACATGTGACCTGAACATCATGAGACATGAACATCATGTGACCTGCGTGTGTCATGTGACCTGAACATCATGTGACCTGAACATCATGTGATTTGCACGTGTCATGAGACCTGAACATCATGTGACCTGCATGTGTCATGTGACCTGAACATCATGAGACCTGAACATCATGTGACCTGAACATCATGTGATTTGCACGTGTCATGAGACCTGAACATCATGTGACCTGCATGTGTCATGTGACCTGAACATCATGAGACCTGAACATCATGTGACCTGCGCGTGTCATGTGACCTGAACATCATGTGACCTGAACATCATGAGACCTGAACATCTTGAGACCTGAACATCATGTGACCTGAACATCATGAGACCTGAACATCATGTGACCTGCGTGTGTCATGTGACCTGAACATCATGTGACCTGCGTGTGTCATGTGACCTGAACATCATGTGACCTGAACATCATGAGACCTGAACATCATGTGACCTGCGTGTCATGTGACCTGAACATCATGTGACCTGAACATCATGAGACCTGAACATCATGTGATTTGCACGTGTCATGAGACCTGAACATCATGTGACCTGAACATCATGAGACCTGAACATCTTGAGACCTGAACATCATGAGACATGAATATCATGTGACCTGCATGTGTCATGTGACCTGAACATCATGTGACCTGAACATCATGAGACATGAACATCATGTGACCTGCGTGTGTCATGTGACCTGAACATCATGAGACCTGAACATCAGGTGATTTGCATGTGTCATGAGACCTGAACATCATGTGACCTGCATGTGTCATGTGACCTGAACATCATGAGACCTGAACATCATGTGATTTGCACGTGTCATGAGACCTGAACATCATGTGACCTGAACATCATGAGACCTGAACATCATGTGACCTGCACGTGTCATGTGACCTGAACATCAAGGGACCTGAACATCAAGTGACCTCAACATCATGTGACCTGCACATGTCATGTGACCTGAACATCATGTGACCTGAACATCATGAGACCTGAACATCATGTGACCTGCATGTGTCATGTGACCTGAACATCATGAGACCTGAACATCATGTGACCTGCATGTGTCATGTGACCTGAACATCATGAGACCTGAACATCATATGACCTGCATGTGTCATGTGACCTGAACATCATGTGACCTGATCATGAGACCTGAACATCAAGTGACCTGAACATCAAATGACCTCAACATCATGTGACCTGCACGTCATGTGACCTGAACATCATGTGACCTGAACATCATGAGACCTGAACATCATGAGACCTGAACATCATGTGACCTGCACGTGTCATGTGACCTGAACATCATGTGACCTGAACATCATGAGACCTGAACATCATGTGACCTGCATGTGTCATGTGACCTGAACATCATGAGACCTGAACATCATGTGACCTGCATGTGTCATGTGACCTGAACATCATGTGACCTGATCATGAGACCTGAACATCAAGTGACCTGAACATCAAATGACCTCAACATCATGTGACCTGCACGTCATGTGACCTGAACATCATGTGACCTGAACATCATGAGACCTGAACATCATGAGACCTGAACATCATGTGACCTGCACGTGTCATGTGACCTGCACGTCATGTGACCTGAACATCATGTGACCTGAACATCATGAGACCTGAACATCATGTGACCTGCACGTGTCATGTGACCTGAACATCATGTGACCTGAACATCATGAGACCTGAACATAATGTGACCTGAACATCATGTGACCTGCACGTGTCATGTGACCTGAACATCATGTGACCTGCACGTGTCATGTGACCTGAACATCATGTGACCTGCACGTGTCATGTGACCTACCTGCAGGGCTGGTCGGGGTTCTGCCAGTGCATGTCTGTCTCATTGTACTGCAGGTCGTTTCCACGGAGATAACAGCGGCCAATCATGTGTCTCAGTTTGAACGCTCCGTAGAGTTTAATGAAGCGATGACCACACGCCTGGAGGGAGACAGGAGGGGGAGGGGAGGGGGGCTAGTTAGTCAGACAGCTGGTTAAATGGTTAGCAAGTTAAAGAACACACAGTCTGAAGTGTTGCGTCACATCACCTGATAGTTACCTATTATTCTATCACATGGATTATTCTTTATAAAGGTTCATGCTAATAGCTAAACATAGCTTATCTTATCTTAGCTCATTTTATCTTAGCTTATCTTAGCTTCGCTTATGTTTTCTTTTCTTATCTTAGCTTATTTTATCTTATCTTATCTTAGCTTACCTCAGTTTCGCTTATCTTTGCTTAGATTATCTTAGCTTATTTTATCTTATCTTAGCTTACCTTAGCTTCGCTTATCTTAACTTATTTTATTTTATCTTAGCTTATCTTATCTTAGCTTATTTTATTTTATCTTAGCTGATCTTATCTTAGCTTATTTTTATCTTATCTTAGCTTCGCTTATCTTAGCTTCGCTTATCTTAGCTTATGTTAGCTTATTTTTTTCTTATCTTATGTAGCTTCACTTATTTTCTCTTCTCTTATCTTAGCTTACCTTCGCTTCACTTATCTTATTTTTATCTTAGCTTAGCTTAGTTTAGCCTAGCGAGCTGTTGAACAAACAGACAGGTGGCTGCAGAGACAGACGGAGCTGATTCAGACCAACAACAGGTCAATCAATCAATCAATCAATTTTATTTATAAAGCCCAATATCACAGATCACAATTTGCCTCACAGGGCTTTACAGCATACGACATCCCTCTGTCCTTATGACCCTCACAGCTGATCAGGTGAAAACAAAGAAACTGTTTCCTGCTGATTCATTAAAGGTTCTGGTTCTGGTTCAGGTTCTGGTTCAGGTTTGTAACAGTGTATTTTACATTGACTCTACAGTGGAGAGAAATAAAAACCTTAATTAAGCAGAGAAGAAGAAGAAGGAGGAGGAGGAGGAGAAGAAGGAGAAGAAGAAGACGGAGAAGAAGAAGGAGGAGGAGAAGAAGGAGAATGAGAAGGAGAAGAAGAAGAAGAAGGAGACGGAGCAGGAGGAGGAGAAGAAGAAGAAGGAGGAGGAGAAGGAGGAGGAGAAGAAGAAGAAGAAGGAGACGGAGCAGGAGGAGGAGAAGAAGAAGAAGGAGGAGGAGAAGGAGGAGGAGAAGAAGAAGAAGAAGGAGACGGAGCAGGAGGAGGAGAAGAAGAAGAAGGAGGAGAAGAAGAAGAAGAAGAAGGAGACGGAGCAGGAGGAGGAGAAGAAAAATAAGAAGGAGACGGAGCAGGAGGAGGAGAAGAAGAAGAAGGAGGAGAAGAAGAAGAAGAAGGAGATGGAGCAGGAGGAGGAGAAGAAAAATAAGAAGGAGACGGAGCAGGAGGAGGAGAAGAAGAAGAAGGAGGAGGAGAAGAAGAAGAAGAAGGAGATGGAGCAGGAGGAGGAGAAGAAAAATAAGAAGGAGACGGAGCAGGAGGAGGAGAAGAAGAAGAAGGAGGAGGAGGAGAAGAAGAAGAAGGAGACGGAGCAGGAGGAGGAGAAGAAAAATAAGAAGGAGACGGAGCAGGAGGAGGAGAAGAAGAAGAAGGAGGAGAAGAAGAAGAAGAAGGAGATGGAGCAGGAGGAGGAGAAGAAAAATAAGAAGGAGACGGAGCAGGAGGAGGAGAAGAAGAAGAAGGAGGAGGAGAAGAAGAAGAAGAAGGAGACGGAGCAGGAGGAGGAGAAGAAGAAGAAGGAGAAGAAGGAGAAGGAGAAGAAGAAGGAGGAGGAGAAGGAGGAGGAGAAGAAGAAGAAGGAGACGGAGCAGGAGGAGGAGAAGAAGAAGAAGGAGGAGGAGAAGAAGAAGAAGAAGAAGAAGAAGAAGAAGAAGAAGGAGACGGAGCAGGAAGAGGAGAAGAAGAAGAAGGAGAAGAAGAAGAAGAAGAAGAAGAAGGAGACGGAGCAGGAGGAGGAGAAGAAGAAGAAGGAGAAGAAGAAGGAGGAGGAGAAGAAGAAGAAGAAGAAGGAGAAGAAGGAGACTGAGACGGAGCAGGAGGAGGAGAAGAAGAAGAAGGAGAAGAAGGAGATGGAGCAGGAGGAGGAGAAGAAGAAGAAGAAGAAGAAGGAGACGGAGAAGGAGGAGGAGAAGAAGAAGAAGAAGAAGGAGAAGGAGGAGAAGAAGAAGAAGAAGAAGGAGACAGAGCAGGAGGAGGAGGAGGAGGAGGAGAAGAAGAAGAAGAAGAAGAAGAAGGAGCCGAAGAGGAAGAAGGAAGAGAAGAAGAAGGAGAGGAAGAGGAAGGAGGACGTCTGCAGAGGACAACTGAAGGAGCTGCAGCTGTCTGAACCCTCAGATGATAAAATCACTTCACACTTCACCGTCTGACGAGTCGCTTCATTTATCTTCAGGTATTCTCTGTAATCTGACCCCGTGGTCTCAGATCCTTCAGCTGTGGTTTGACATGAGTCCTCTGAGAGACACTGAGCTGTCTCACAGTTGTCTCAGTGTCTCTCAGAGCAGCAGGTGGACTGTTGACGTCTCAGTTCTGCTGTCTGAAAAACTCAGAGAAGTCCAGATACCACATACAAACTATGACAGTCACTGAATCCTCCACAGGAAGTTCCTGCAAATGTTTCACAATAAAAGCCTTTTTAGAAAATGAAGGGACTCTCCACCGAAGTTATAATGGGCTTTTAATTTGAAACAGAACAGGAAGTGTTGCGTTTGAAAAAAATATAAAATTTGTAAAAATATAAAAACACAGAGGGAATAATAAATAAAGGGCTGTTGTTGTCCTACAGTTTCCACGGCAACAGATCGCTCTGTGTTCCTATTGGTCACAGTGACGGCTGTGACGGGAGAAGTCATGGAAGACAAAAAGGAAATCAAACATGTTAGACTTTCTCTCAGGACGTCGTGAGGCGTCTCAGACGTGGCGTCGGTTGTCGTCTACTATGACACACTACACAGGGTGAAACCACGGATTATTGTGTACGACACTCATCGTCATTCACGAGCCGAGCTCACGCCGTATGTCGCTGCATCAGGCTGATATCATGTAGTGTGAACCAGGCATTAAAGGTACAGCAGTGATCTGGACTGTGACGCCTCATCATCCAAAACTCTGAAGAAACTACAACATGTCCAGAGTTCTGTATTTGAGACAGGCCTGTATCTAACACATGCCTGTTGAGTTCAGTCTATGTTCAGACATAGTGTCATAGTGTCGTCATGGTGACCCCAGACTCACCAGGACCCGTCCTCCAGGTCGGCCCTGACTCGCCACTGAGACGCCCAACCACATGTCCTCAATCAGGTCCTCAGACAGGTTCAGGTCTGAAACAGGAAGCACAGGGGGGTATTCCATCAGCGTAGCTAAGAATATCCAGACTAAGGTGTAATCTTGAAGTCTGACTAAACGCCACCTCCCAATCTAACTCCGACCCGTTCCATCAAGTGAAATCAGCTGGCTCCAACTGACACTAATTCAAGCCTCACCTGTTAAGCCTCAACTCATGCACGCGCCCAGGGGAAAAAAAAAGCCCAAACTAGTCGAGTGCCGAACATGTTGCAGAGTGTCAAAAAGCAAAGGAAAGGAGCGAGCAGAGGCTTTTTCTGTGGCGGAGCAAACGCTCCTTATGGAAGTGTATGAGGACTATAAGGACATGATTAGGAACAAAGGCAATACTGCAGATTAATAAAGCAAGGCAGGTGGCATGACGGAATATTGCTGACAGGCTAAATGTGTAAGTGACAAAGAAAATTCAGCATTTCAGCATAATATCATGTTCTATAAATCCTGCATCAAAGGGACAAAATATATGTAGATAAGAACACCTGTTAAATTTGACAGTTCAAGTCTGCCTAATGAAATTAACCACATGTGTAAATTAATATTAGTGACAGACTGTTTATCACATTTGATTCCTATGTAAAGTTCAGATGATGCATTTAATCAAACTATTTTATTCAATCATCACATTTATCACATAATTGATCGTAGATTATGACATTTCTGAAATGATCAGTTTATAGGAAATAATCACATTACATTTATCTATTGATTGTAGAAAATGACATTTAGCAAATCCATCAGTTCAGTGGAGATGAGGAAAACTATTAAGTGAATGCAGGTGAGAGTGAATCAGTTATCTATTTCTCATCATGTGGGAGTCACCTGTGAGCTCTATCTCTTATTATATCAAAATAAGGAAAATCCCCTTAAATGTATGGAGTGTGCTATAGGATGAGGAACAGACAGACCTCAGTGGTGTGTGTCCCATTTTAATGTGGTTGCTTTGCGTCATGGTTAATTCATAAATATAACAGATAACCATATGTTAATGTGAACAAATCAAGCCCTATGCATGATGTATGGTGATGCTAGAAATAATCAAAATGAATAGAAAATACACCTTTTTTACCTCTCTGCAAACAGCTGCCTTACTTATCCTCTCAGCATCACCAGCACTGTACAGGAATGTACCGCTAGCAAAGAACCTCAGTGCAATACAGACTGACTGCACAGTGGTCAGAGACTGGCTGCGGCGTGTGACCGTTATAATGTGTGGTTCCAGCAAACTGCATAGATACACTATGCTCTGCCTGCTGAACCGGTACCTCTCCCACAGATAGGAGTCTGTCTGTATCAATGGGCTGGTCCTGTCCTGGAAGACCCTTGGGGCTGGTGGTGGTTGGAAGGCTCTGGACAATGTGGGCCTCCTCATCAACAGGATCCTCGATGAAGGGTCATGCCATTATTTCCTAATTTACTCTCTCTTTCTCTGTCTCTGTGTCTCTCTGGGTGTGTCCCTCTCCTTCTCTGGCCGTTGTCAGTTGACCTTAGTTGGCTGTGAATTTGCTAGCCAATTGGAAACAGAGTGTGGTGGGGATGGGGGGCAATCACATATTCATGTACAATCTTTTTTTAATGCCTCAGTTTCATTTAATTATAGTTTTGTTGTTATTAGTTTGATTTTGGCTTTACTGTTGTTTTTTTAAGTATTTTATTTTTGTTACGTTTTAATTTGTTTTTTTAATAGTTAATTTTTTTTAATTAATTATGTTATATATTTTATAATCTACATATTATTTTATCATGACAGTTGTGAGTGTGTAAAGCTCTGGCAGAACTGTCTTTTAGGTGTCTGTCTGTTGATCATAAATGGAGCTAATCCTCACCTTAATCCTGCTACAGACCAGGATTGCCCGGCAGCATAAGTTACCATGGTTACTAGGCTGGGATTCAGGTTAACCACCTTGATGGAACGGAGTTGTGGCTCAGTTTGATGGAACAGAACTCTGGCTCACATTAGCCAGACTTGGCCATTTAAGCCTGGATTTGCCTTCAGCCTGCTTGATGGAATACCCCCCAGGAGAGTCTCACACACACACACACACACACACACAGTTCATCTGTGTGTAAAAATAAACCCCTCTGATTGGCCGTTGCCGTGGTTACCACAGATTACAGCCCACTCAGGGCAGAGCGTTATCAGAAACAGACTGCAGCTGTCCCTTCTCTCTGAGGGATGGACTACCCATAATGCACCAGCACACAGATAACATCACAGGAGCAGCGAGCCCTGAGTTCTGACTGTCAGGATGACATTCAGTGGTCACATGACGTGACGTCAGACGTCCAGTAAACAGCTGAGACGGCAGAGTCACCTGAGGGTGTGATGTCATCTCTCAGGTGACATGATGTCAGTGAACGTATTACGGTTTGTTTTTCAGTCTGTTTCTCTTCTGACCACGACAGCATCACCTGTGTGTTGTTGTTTTGTTTGTGTGTGTGTGTGTGTTGTCTGGTGAGATCACCTGGGTCTATGAGCTTCATCCTGCTGCACTCTGATTGGTCAGCAGTGATCGGACAGCTGTACACTCCTCCTGTTCGATTGGCTGGAACATTAGGCTCCGCCTTCTCCCTCGGAGCTCCCACCAATAGCCTGTCAGGATGAGACAGATGAGACAGGTGAGACAGGTGAGACAGGTGAGAGTCCAGCTGTAGAGACAACAGTCTGTCCTTCAGGGACACCTGGAGTTCTACTGTAGTCGTTAACATTCAGTTAATGAAGAGATGTCTGAAGGACACACACACACACACACACACACACACACACACACAGTCTCGTCTGGTGTCTCATGTAACGTCTCCTGATGAGGAGGTAAAGTCATGTGACTCAGATCAGCTGCTTTATAAACCAGTGATGGATGACTCCGCCCACCAACACCAGTGACTGTCCTAAGTCTGGCTCTGTGTGTGTGTGTGTGTGTGTGTGTGTGTGTGTGTGTGTGTCTGAGTTTCATTTCCTGTCTCCTGTCCTCAGATCTGATTTCAGCTCAGGTGTTACCGTGGTGATGAAGTCATGGCTGTGCCTTCCTGTCAGACATGACGTCATGCGACCTGACAGCAGGACGCCGTTCAGACTGAAGGTGAGACGGACAGCCAGGACTCTTCAAGGTCTGGAACCTCCTCAAGGAATGACCTGCCCCCTTCTGCCTCACTCTGCCTCTGATTGGCTCTCACTGACCTGCTCACTCTGACACTAACCAATCACAGAGGGAGAGGCTCCTGATGGGCAGGACACTAACCAATCACAGAGGGAGAGGCTCCTGATGGGCAGGACACTAACCAATCAGAGGACACATTGACCTCCTGACCCCTGAACTGTTTGTGTGTGTGTGTGTGTGTGTGTGTGTGTGTGTGTGTGTCCATTAGCAGCCAATCCAATTAGAGATCATAAAGAGACGGTCGTCATGGAGACAGTGGAGACGGACAGCTGGGTGACCTCTGAGTGACCTCATCACTCTGGACTCCTCAAACCTTCACTGGGGCTTTAAGGACCCCTGGAACCTTTCTCAAACTTTCTCCAGGTTCCATCAAACCTCCCAAGGACATCAAGGACTCCCCAGAGCTCCTCCAGGACCTCTTGATGTTTCCTGAGACTCCAGGAGAATCTGAACACATTATTAATGCTGCAGGGCGTTCACCTGACTGTGTGTGTGTGTGTGTGTGTGTGTGTGTCTGAATTCCTGCGCTCCAACAGGGTTAAAGGATTTTTTATTTACAGAACTGCTCAGGCAGCAAGTTATTACACTGCAGACACACACACACACACACACACACAGACACACAGACACACACACACACACAGACACACACACACACACACACACACAGACACACACACACACACACACACACAGACACACACACACACACACACACACACACACAGACACACAGACACACACACACACACACACAGACACACACGCACACACACACACACACACACACACACACACACACACAGACACACAGACACAGACACACACACACACACACACACACACACACACACACACACAGACACACAGACCTGTGGAACATTTAGATGTTAGAATATTGTCATTGAATGTGATTTGAATAAAGTTTATAATAACTCTGCTGAAACATTTCAGACATTTCACTTTATGTACGTCCTTAAATCCTCACGTTTACACTGAGCGTGTTTACATGCACACTAATAAACTGATTTCTGGAGTTACCTGATTATTCAAGTGGTCATATAAACAGCATGATCCAATAGGCTTTATCAGATAAAAGCCATTATCTGATTATGAGAAATCAGATAAACACACCTAGCTTTGTCCCCAATAGTCAGATTACTCGGTGCATGTATACCCTTTAATCTGGTTTCTTTCAGGTTTTGCTGTTTTACACTCCCACTCCACTACATTTTAGAGGGAAATATTGTACTTTCTACTCCACTACGTTAATCTGACAGCTTTTGTTTCCTTTCAGATAAAGATTTTACATAAAATAATATATTTTTATATTCTCAGTGTTTAAATTGTCACTTTTATTTTATCTTACTTATATGTTATGCACTTTGTGTGACAAGTTTATATACAATACACTTGTATATTGCACTTTGCAGTACTTTTACTCTGAATCTACCCAAAGTATGTAAAACTGGCTCCACACTGATAAACTACACATTAGAATGCTCTCACATGTATTTGTTAATGATAAAAACAAACAGTACTGTAAGAATATAAGCTGTCAGCATGATGAGTGCTTTATTCTGCAAATATATGACTTGCATACTTTTCGAGGTTTTTCAAGGATATGAGTACCTACTGTAACAGGAAGTTTGAGTTTTATGTCATGTACTTGAGGAGAAATCCAACTGAAGGACTGAATCATGTAAACCAGGTTTTTCTGATTATCAGATTATTACAGTGCACCTAAACGCCTCAAATCGGATTATTACCAGTTATCTGATTATTGTGTGCATGTAACCGTGCTCACTGTTGTATTGGCCTGTAACTTCTGCCTGGTTTCGTCTCTCATGTTGGATGCTGGTGATACTGGTGTTTGGCTGGTACGGGTGGTACTCGGAGGTCATAAGATCGTTAGATAATGGGGAATTTTCCATGCTCATGGTTTAGCATGAGAATGCTAAAAAGGGTGGAGTGTGATGGAAAATTCTGGTATTTGGTATTGCTATGATGTATGATGTTGCTCATTTAACCCCTACTGTGACAGCAGTGAGAGACACCAAGGTTACGAGCCAAGGAAGCTCAGACACGAAGTGTCCTTGTTAGTCTCAAGAGACGTTGTGTCCAAGGAATGTCAAACCACCTGAGCGTCATGTATTTTGACTATCGATGTGCATGTGTTATGGGAACTAAAAAGACAGCAGGGCTGATGTAGGCATTCATTCACTGACTGACTGTTCATGTGGTTTGTATTGTTATTATCTCCATTCGCAAATGCTCAATAAAATTCAAGAAAGACAGCCGACGTGTGAAGACTTTTCCTTTAAACTGTTGATTAAACAACTGTTTGCCACCACAACACTCTGAGAAGCAACAAAGAGCCGACCACGGGCCGACCACGGGCCGACAAAGGGCTGACAAAGAGCTGACAAAGAGCTGACAAAGAGCCGACAAAGAGTGGACAAAGGGCCGACAAAGGGCTGACCACAGGCTGACAAAGGGCTGACAAAGAGCCGACAAAGAGCCGACAAAGAGCCGACAAAGAGCCGACAAAGAGTGGACAAAGGGCTGACAAAGGGCTGACAAAGAGCCGACAAAGAGCCGACAAAGGGCCGACAAAGGGCCAACAAAGAGCCGACAAAGAGCCGACAAAGAGCCGACAAAGGGCTGACAAAGGGCTGACCACAGGCTGACAAAGAGCCGACAAAGAGCCGACAAAGGGCTGACAAAGAGCCGACAAAGAGCCGACAAAGGGCCGACAAAGAGCCGACAAAGAGCCGACAAAGAGCCGACAAAGGGCTGACAAAGGGCTGACAAAGAGCCGACAAAGAGCCGACAAAGAGCCGACAAAGAGCCGACAAAGGGCCGACAAAGAGCCGACAAAGAGCCGACAAAGAGCCGACAAAGGGCTGACAAAGGGCTGACCACAGGCTGACAAAGGGCTGACAAAGAGCCGACAAAGAGCCGACAAAGAGCCGACAAAGGGCCGACAAAGGGCCGACAAAGGGCCGACAAAGAGCCGACAAAGAGCCGACAAAGAGCCGACAAAGGGCCGACAAAGGGCCGACAAAGAGCCGACAAAGAGCCGACAAAGGGCTGACAAAGAGCCGACAAAGAGCCGACAAAGAGCTGACAAAGGGCTGACCACAGGCTGACAAACAACCAGCTGACTAATGAGGACAAATGTCAACACACACAGGAAGTCTGAACGGTGACGGCCAGAGTCAATCATTTACCTGGACACACCTGAGAATACACACACACACACACTCACACACACACAGGTGTTACTCACAAGTAACGGTCGGTCTTCAGGTCTTGGTGCAGAGCCACAGACAGTCCGAACAGACTTCCGTCTCGGCCCCTCTTCAGCAGCGGGAACGACGTGTCGAGGTTGAACGCCACGCACACACCGACCCACACGCTTAGCAGCACACACACATCTGTCGCCATGGAGACGCACACCTGGGAGGATGACAACAACAACATGTCAGACAGGTGATGACTGACACCTGATGATAGAAAACAGGAAGTGTTTGTCAGCTGTTTCCTGAAGTCACGTGACCAACGCTCTGAACACAAACTCACCTGTCGGTCTCAATGAACGTGTAACTGATCTGTGTCAGGTGACATGAATGATTCAGTGTGAGGAGTCCCACAGGGCTCTGCCCCGGGTCATCTGCTCTGTACAGTCACATGACTAATGACATGTTTATGTGTTGACCTCTTCCTCTGTCAAGATTCAATTAATGTCCTCAGATGATGACATCACATCCATCATGCGTCACTCAGACCTGTCATCAATGATCCTGGACGCTTTTTGTCTCATCTAGTGGAGGCAGAATCACAACACACTGATCCATGTGAAAACAAAATGGCAGCCATCTCTGCAGAGTCAGTCTGCAGCTGATCCAACACAGAAATGGACAAAACCTGATCATGTGTTAGGGTTGAGACTTATTTCATGTTTGATAAAGTTTGTAGTTTGATACGACAACATGTGACCGATGTTAGCAACAGGAACAAGATGAGATGTCAGCGAGGACGTCTGGACTTTGTTGTCATATTATCACACCGACCAATCAGGTGAGACAAAGTGTCTCTACAGACAGCGGGACATTCTGATCATGGAGCAACAAAACAAACAGATCACATGACTTTTAGATTTGGTCCATTATTCGTGATTTAGTTTTTACACAGCTGCATTCAGGTGTTGAAATAAACTGTAAACCCAGTGTCCCCGTACGAGGACGTCATGTTTGTAAAATCTACTTCCTGTTCAGTTTCTCCTCTGATCCCAAATATCTGAGAGGACTTTAATCTGCAGACCCAACAGAAGCCATTTAAGATTTTTTACACACACACTGTCGTAACAAACCACAGTTTCCTCCTGAGGATCCACTAAGTGTCTCTGACCATGATGATGATGATGATGATGATGATGATGATGATGATGAGGATGATGATGATGAGGATGGTGAGACTTTATCTTCAGTCTCAGACTCTCTGCTGACTCTCATTACACTAAATAAACATTAACTGTTTGATTGACAGAAATGATCTGAACACAAACACAAGAAGAAGAAAATCAAACCTGTCGTCTGTTAATGAACGTCCACAGGTTCGATTCCTGTTGAGCTCCGTCTGCTCCTCCGTCTGCCTGCTCCTCCTGACTGCTCCTCCGTCTGCAGACTGATCTGATCTGAGCGCGCTCAGTTGCCTCCTCTCTCTCTCATTCTCATTCTTCAGTGGTGCTCACTCGCCCTGAAATGAAATCATGTCTCTCCGCCCACACACAGTAACACACACACAGTAACACACACACACACACACAGTAACACACACACACACACACACACACACACGTCATAAATGGATTCAGGATGTTTGGGTGTGTGAGGGCACCTTGATTGTCTCTGCACACACACACTGTTGTTTTAATGTTTGTGTGTGTTACTGTTTGTGTGAAAGTGAATGTTTGACAAAGATTATGAGGCCTGAACTTTGACTGTGACATGTACACACACACACACACACACACACAGAGTAACACACGCGTCTTATTTCAGCTTCCTGTCTTTGTGAGCACTTCCTGTCTTTTCCTCTTTTTTTCCTGATTTTCAGAAAACATCCAATCAGCTGCAGAACACACTCAGTTGTTGTACTGGACTTGTGAGGACACTCGTAGACGACCTCACCGTGTTTATGTTGGTTTGATTCAAAACATTCAGGTGATGAAGGACGACGTCCTGAGGAGGTGACATCAGCCGAGTGCGTCCTATCATCAGAGAGTGTGAAGCTCCAGATGTTTGTGTTCTGGTTCCCTCAGACTGAGCTGTTCATATCTCCAGAGGGAACAGGTCCTCGTCTACAGAGATCACCATGTTGCCGCCATGTTTCTACAGTAGCCCAGAGCAGACAAACCAAACACTGACTCTAGATAGAGACATTCATGTGTTCATAGTCAGCAGCTCCTCCACAACGAGCAGCGTCAGACAAACACTGATCATGCTGTGATGGATGGGGGTGTGTGTGTGTGGAGGCGGAGCCATGAGCGGTGGATCATTATGTGACCAGCTGCTGCTGTTAAAAACACAACTTTAACCTGAACACACACAGATTGTATCTGCTCCTGCACACACACGCACACACACACACACACACACGCACGCACACCCGCACACACACACACACACACACACACACACAACAATAGCCAATCAGAGGCAACAACAGTAACCTGAAAGTAACAAAGACCAACTGATCAAAGAGTTCCTGTTTAAAGCTGCACCTGAACTCACCAGACCTTTCACACGTCTCTTTGGTTTTATTGACGGTGTGTTGAAGCAGGTGCGTGCGGCTCAGATCAGTCTCACAGAGTCTGTTTCCACTTCCTCTTGTCGTCTTGATGTTTTAATCTTCTGAATCTGAGGCTCTGATGTTTCAACATGTTTCAGCTGCAGTTTGTTTTGTGTCCAGCAGGTGGAGCCGTTCATCAGACTCTCTCTGACCTCTGGGAAACACTTTAACTCTGAAACAATCGGACTCTTTAGATGTTTGTCAAATAAAAACTTCTAAAAATTTAGTTAAAATGTTTCAGAGGTTTGTTTCACACAGAGATCTCTGAACACATATCATTATGTTCACTTTAAATAAAGTTTGAACTTGATTTAATATTAGAATAAAATAACATGATATAGAACACTGAGAGTGACGACAGGAAGTTCCAGGTGTGTTAAACATGTCAACATAATCAAATCTATCAGACTGAAGTGAAAATGAGGGGCCGTGTGTCTCTTTGTCCTCATCAGATAATTATAAACTTGTTTATGAGTCATCATCATCTCTTCATGACTTCATCCTGATTTATTATCGTTAAAGGAACAGTTCAACATTTTGGGGAAACCCTACCTTCTCTGTGAGGTGAATAAAGAGTCCTGCCTTCAGTGAAGTTTAATGAAGCAGGATTAAATAATTCAGACTCTGACCAGTGTGGATCTGTGAGAGAATAAAAACGCTCTGTGGTCGCCTGTCACGTCTGTATGTTACACGTTCTGTATCCTTTGGCATCTGTTGTTTATGTTCAGGGACGCTGCAACCAAACAACAAGAACAACAGCACACGTGGCGTCACCCCTGTCTGGATCATCGAGATCTCAGAGTTACCAGATCTTCTGTCGTCACGATCAGACAAATGGTCTGTTAGGAAAGACAGGAAGCTGCGCAAAATTACGCGACACGACATAACACGCCTCTTTGAGGCGGTTCTCGTACCACCTCGTACGAACTCAGAGGACCATGAGTTTTGAAAGACTGACGAAAGCAAAGATGACTGTGCCCTATATTTACCATAAGTGGCTCTGCGCTTTACTGTTATTTTTACTGTTTAGCACATTTGAGTCTTCATGTGAATGACTCGCCTTATGGGAATGTTTTGTGATGTGTTGTTGTGAATGTGTTGTTTATCCGTTGGTGTTGGTGAAAGTAGCTAGCAGTGATGCTAATAATAAAGGCTCCTCTACTGCAATAGTGACAACTGCTTTCTTGGAGCCATCCATCTTTGTTTACGTTTAGGTCGTAAATGGTACAAACGCAAACGGGGACGCATACCGCCAATTTAAACAGGAAGTTACAACATTTCACGTCATCATCTTGAGTCTCACTGCTCGTAGCAACGTAAATGGATCACAGCAAAAGTGTCAGTGAAGGCACCTCTGGGTGGAAAACTGCGGCAAACCCTCGCCACCACCGCTGCCACTGCTGCTGCACGCGCTCAGATGAGCAGAAGAACTGTGAGGTGACACGTCCAACAGACCAACATGTTTTATTGATGACAGCGCCCTCTACAGGCCACAGCATTCATTAAAACAGTCTGAGCTAGCATCAATGAGCTAACAAGCTAATCACCGCACACTCAATCAGTCCCTTCATTAGTCATCATCATCATCATCGTCATTGTTTGTGTCATCCCTTCATTAAACTGATTAAACTTTATTAACACAACCTGCTGCAGACAAAACATCAGCTCCAGCAGCACTGATATAACCCCGCCCCCTCGGCTGTGACACGCCCACAGGACTGATGTCACGCCCAGGAGTTTATGACTTAAACATTGACCATCTTCACAGAAAAGGAGGAAGATTTTACTTTATAATTAATCTTCAGGTTCTTAAGATTAACAACACTGAGCAGCTACTATGCTAAGCTAGTTAGCATTAGCTCATGTTTTATTGATTTAAGTGGAAAAACAAACTGAATTAAAGCTGCAAGCAGCGATGAACGGGACCTCAGGCTCTCGCTGTCGGCCTCCAGCTCACGTAGACAGTGTGAATTATTTGTAAGAGTCAAAATGTCGATAAAACAAGCACTTTCTACATAGGCTTAGGGTGTTTGGTATCCAACAGAAGGTGATGTTGCTTTTCTATCATGCTGTGATTGAGAGTATATTTCGCTATGCAATTTCTGTTTGGTTTGGAAATTTAACTGTGAAATTAAAGTCCCAAATCAACAGACTAGCTCTCAGTGCACTCAAAGTGATGGGGGTGAGGGAGCACCCCACAATCCAAGCAATATTTGAAGACACTGTACTCAGACAAGCCAGGAAAATAATTGAGGACCCCTCTCATGTGTTAAATTCAGAATACAAACTGTTACCCTCTGGCAGACGTTACAGAATCCCAGTAAAAAATGAAAAAAGGTTTTTGAATAGGCATAAATTTTCATTCATTCCACTATCCATTACCCTGTTGAACACAGGCCGGTAATGTATGCATGTATGTATGTATGTATGTATGTATGTATGTATGTATGCACTTAGGTATGCACTTTATGATTGTATGTCTGTATGGAGTATGTGGGTATGGACTTCAGGTATGCACTTTACGACCACACTTTATGTCTTTATGTCTGCACTGTTAGCACTTGTGTTTCTTGTTAATGTTATGTGTTATGTCCTAGGTAGCAGCCTGTGCATGTCCAACACAAATTTCCTTCGGGACTAAATAAATGAATCTTGAATCTTGAATCTTAAAACAAGCTATGTCAATATAACGCAAGGTCATTTTTGGCAATGAACTCATGGCTTGGGAGTAGAACTTTGATGGCTTCTGAAAACCAAACTACTGACGAGGACATCAATCAATCAATCAATCAATCAATCAATCAATCAATCAATCAATATCACAAATCACAATTTGCCTCACAGGGCTTTACAGCATAAACATCCCTCTGTCCTCAGGACCCAATGAGACAGAAGGGGAGACAGAGAGAGATGCAGGACAGACGGTAATAACAGTAGCTTACAACAACATTAATGAAAATAATAATATTATAATTATAATTCTGGCTACTGTGGTACAATATGTTGAATTAATATCTGATAGTATACATGTGTGACAATAATCATATGTGTATAATAACAGTAGAAGTATGACACACACACACACACACACACACACACACACACTCACACAGTCAGACAGCCTGCATGTTCTTAGGTGACAGCACAGGCACTTCAAGATTAAACGTTACAGGAACAAGAGGGACTTCGCCCTTCAGCCGAGGTCCCTAATTATAAAGATGACATCATTCACTTGTTGGTTCATTTGTATATTTCAGACCACAGAGAGAGGACATTTTGTTTTAGCTTTAGCTAAAGTTAGCCTGTGGCTATCTGAGGAGCTAACCCTAAGGGCCTGTTCTTTTACAGTTTACTATTTATCAGAGGACGGGGGCAGGTGGGGGAACATCCACGACTCTTTCTCCACCAAAAATTAGTTATTAGATATTTGATGTTTGAACGTTAAAGGTTGAAGAAAATCTCAGTTTTTCACTTTTGTTGTACAAATGCTTTATTTTTGGACAAATCTTAAATGAGACGTAGAATAAAGTGATTAGAATGAAATATCATTATTTCAAGATCATATTTGGTTACGGGTTTATTTTCTGACAGAAGTGTTCATCACATCCAACCATGTTAGGATGAAGTAACCTAGGCATAGGCATACGTCATGTTTGTATTAATTTTATTGATTGATGGCCAGCACATCTGGATCTGGTTTGGGCAGAGACCCAAGGTCTGGATGATAATGGATGATGTGTTTTCTATAGGGATGCCACAGATCAGTTACATAGGGGGCCCATATACTTCATCCTAACAAACGATTTCTGTATGCCCCGCCCCTAAACCAAAATAAAAAACATAAGTCCCTCCTGAGTGCTTCAAAAATGAGAATAAATAACGAACAGTCCCTAAGTTTTTTCTTTTTGTTCGTTCACATTTTATATTGAAATTATTTTCTATAACATGAGAATCTGTCACACGGTGAAACAGACGCACGATGTTGGAAGCACTGACCTGGTATCGTTTGCATAGTTAGCTTCCTACGTTCCTAATGCGTACTTCCTGTTAGCCTGCTAACGTTATCATCATCAACTGCCAGTGTTTCTGACTCTTTTCCAATGAAAGTAGCACAAGCACCAAAAGTTTCTATGAGTTGACAGATGATGTCATAAACTTATGTAGAGGAGAGCAGGGGAGGGGGCGGTATTGCGCATGCGTGGCTTCCGTAGAAGACCAAGCAACATCTCCAGGCGTCCGTGACCAAAAATCATTTACCCTCAATTTCATTAATTTTGAAATCCTTTGACCTCAAAATCGTACCTGCGATCACCAGACAATTAATTGTACGGCCTTACATACACTCATTTGCATATTGATGACATCACTGTGCATTCACTTGCATAAAGCCATGTAGTTGAGGGAGTGCTGACTGAGCAGCTTGCGGGGTAACGAAAATACGACATGTTAGACTTCAATATTTTCCCTGGTCTAAAAATGAGGTTAAAATCAAAACAAAAAGAAAAGCGGCGACGCAGACGTCAGCTTCAGTCATGCATCAGCTTCACACATGATGCATTCAGGCACAGTGCTGAGTGTGGGTCACCTGAGGTTCATAATTTAGGAAGAAGAGGGAGGTCAGAGAGAGTCCAGTGTCGACAGCCTCAGAGGTTCAGTGAGCTGCACGTGCTCAGTAGAGGTTCAGGACCTGAGGGGGGGACGGATTGTGCTGTGACACTGGGTAAGAAAAGGAAGTGCTGTGTTATCTCTGTGGGGTTCAGTCTGTGGCCGACAGCCAGGAGTCAGGTGAAATGGTGGGTTGAGGGTAAGCTCAGGTGTGTACAGGCAGTTTCTCTGAACCCTTTCAAACCGTGACTCTGCTGCGATCCGGTCCAGAGTCTCAGACGTTGGGTCGGATCTCAGCGTAGTTTTTAACGACTCCAGAGAACCTGATGACGTGAACTTCAGAGTTTCTGGGTTTGAAGTCCTGCCACAGGTACTCAGGTGACAGCACCTTACTGGGCTTATTGATCCACATGTACCTGAACAAACAGGAAGTACATCATCACAACACAGGTCAAAGGTCAACACCGTTTCAAGACAGTCTCTCTTCCTGCCTACCTGTTCAGGTGACTCTCTTCCTGCCTACCTGTTTAGGCGACTCTCTTCCTGCCTACCTGTTTAGGCGACTCTCTTCCTGCCTACCTGTTCAGGCGACTCTCTTCCTGCCTACCTGTTCAGGCGACTCTCTTCCTGCCTACCTGTTCAGGTGACTCTCTTCCTGCCTACCTGTTCAGGCGACTCTCTTCCTGCCTACCTGTTCAGGTGACTCTCTTCCTGCCTACCTGTTCAGGCGACTCTCTTCCTGCCTACCTGTTCAGGCGACTCTCTTCCTGCCTACCTGTTTAGGTGACTCTCTTCCTGCCTACCTGTTTAGGTGACTCTCTTCCTGCCTACCTGTTCAGGCGACTCTCTTCCTGCCTACCTGTTTAGGTGACTCTCTTCCTGCCTACCTGTCCAGGCAACTCTCTTCCTGCCTACCTGTTCAGGCGACTCTCTTCCTGCCTACCTGTTCAGGCGACTCTCTTCCTGCCTACCTGTTCAGGTGACTCTCTTCCTGCCTACCTGTTTAGGTGACTCTCTTCCTGCCTACCTGTTCAGGCGACTCTCTTCCTGCCTACCTGTTCAGGCGACTCTCTTCCTGCCTACCTGTTCAGGCGACTCTCTTCCTGCCTACCTGTTCAGGTGACTCTCTTCCTGCCTACCTGTTTAGGTGACTCTCTTCCTGCCTACCTGTTCAGGCGACTCTCTTCCTGCCTACCTGTCCAGGCGACTCTCTTCCTGCCTACCTGTTCAGGCGACTCTCTTCCTGCCTACCTGTTCAGGCGACTCTCTTCCTGCCTACCTGTTCAGGTGACTCTCTTCCTGCCTACCTGTTTAGGTGACTCTCTTCCTGCCTACCTGTTCAGGCGACTCTCTTCCTGCCTACCTGTTCAGGCGACTCTCTTCCTGCCTACCTGTTCAGGCGACTCTCTTCCTGCCTACCTGTTCAGGCGACTCTCTTCCTGCCTACCTGTTCAGGCGACTCTCTTCCTGCCTACCTGTTCAGGCGACTCTCTTCCTGCCTACCTGTTTAGGTGACTCTCTTCCTGCCTACCTGTTTAGGTGACTCTCTTCCTGCCTACCTGTTCAGGCGACTCTCTTCCTGCCTACCTGTTTAGGTGACTCTCTTCCTGCCTACCTGTTTAGGTGACTCTCTTCCTGCCTACCTGTTCAGGTGACTCTCCTCCTGCCTACCTGTTAAGGCGACTCTCCTCTTGCCTACCTGTTCAGGTGACTCTAATCCTGCCTACCTGTTAAGGTGACTCTAATCCTGCCTACCTGTTAAGGTGACTTTCCTCCTGCCAGGCAGCCTCAATGCCATCCTTGGCGTCAGCCTCGAAGTTATAGCGGCAGGTTTTGGCGAGCAGGTGTACTTCCTGTAGGAGGCCTCCGAAGGCCCCCCCGCAGTAGTAGAAGTCCCCCTCCCCATACGCCACGTAGGCTCTGGACTCGGGTCTCCGCTCGTAGGGGAAATTACTGCGGTCATCTCTATAGTAACCTGCAGACAAACAAACGAACAGTCTGACGGTACTGAAGGAGAACACAGGTGCATCCTGGGAAATATAAAGTCTGTTAAATATAAGTCTGCAGTTCACTCCTTTACATTTTATTTTGCTGCAGGGGCTCAGACAGTAAGCAGTGACTTCAGAGGTTCTGCACACACATGGATTATCATGATGATCCTGAATCAAACATGATTCTCACCGGTAAAAATTCGCCGACATCAAATAAAACCTGATACTCATCCACTCTGAAACCTGTGATCTGTCTGTGGGGAGTCGTTACTGTGGACACGATGGTTTCTGTCCGCCATGCATTTAACTCTTTCCCCGCCACTGACCTGGTATTCCAGCAAACTGTATAAGATAGGTGGCGCTGTTACACATCATGTGAAATACAACAGCACTGCAGTGTCTAAAAACAAATGAAGAAGAAGACCCGCTGGAAACAGGAAGAAGATGTTGTTTACAGAAATGTAGCAGCTTGTGAACTGCACCAAAACGCCGGCACCAACAAAAAGTTCACGGTTGCACAAGTCGTGGAGACGTCGATGGACTCAGACTCCGATACTTCCTGTTTTGATCAACATTCTGAATCTGATTGGACGAAGAAACAAACCAGTTTGGTGGGATGGAAGAGGATCTCCATGACGACCACAGAGGAGACGGAGACAACAGAACACTGAACGTGACGTGTTCCGCTGCTGTACCTTAAATCATTATTATTATTGTTATAATTACTGTCATTTCTACAATTCAAACTGACGTCAGGAAATTAGAAATAACAAAAATGTAAATGTGAAATTAATCTTTAATTGAAAATGACTCTTTTGGTTATTTTTCTCAGCTTCTTGTCCAAAATGTTGTTTCTGTTATGAAAAGTCAAGAGTTGATAAAAAGAAATGGAATCGGTCTGTTCTTCAGTATAGACTGTTTATACATTCATAGAACAAATGATTCTGTGGGTCTGTAAAGATCAGTGATGATGATCAAAGTGCTGGAAACCTAAAAATAATAAATTGGTGGAGAAAGAGTTAACGAGGGCAGGGCTCGCTACGTTACGTTCAGTAATCAATCAATCAATCAATCAATTTTATTTATAAAGCCCAATATCACAAATCACAATTTGCCTCACAGGGCTTTACAGCATACGACATCCCTCTGTCCTTATGACCCTCACAGCTGATCAGGAAAAACTCCCCAAAAAACCCTTTAACGGGGAAAAAAAACAGTAGAAACCTCAGGAAGAGCAACTGAGGAGGGATCCCTCTTCCAGGACAGACAGACGTGCAATAGATGTCGTACAGAACAGATCAGCATAATAAATTAATAGTAATCCGTATGACACAATGAGACAGAGAGAGAGAGAGAGAGAGAGAGACAGAGAGAGAGACAGAGAAAGAGACAGAGAGAGACAGACAGAGAGAGAGAGAAAGAGACAGAGATGCAGGACAGACGGTAATGACAGTAGCTTACAACAACATTATTGAAAGTAATAATATTATAGTTATAGTTCTGGCAACTGTGATACAATATGTTGAAAGTATGTATTAATATCTGGCAGTATACATGTGTGACAATAGTCATATGTGTATAATAACAGTAGAAGTATGACTAATGACTAATGATGGCAGCAGCAGCAGGAGGCATCTGGCAGGACCACGGCAGCAGCACAACCACACACGTCACGCTGTCCAGACACCGCTGTGATATGAGTTAATCTGAGAGACAGTGGAGCACAAAGGCTCCGGAGAAGAAGCCGAGTTAGTGACATCCAGAATGGCCGAGTTAGCAAGATGCAGTAATAGAATACGAGAGAGAGAGAGAGAAGGAGAGAAGGTGCCCGGTGTATTATAGGGGGGTCCTCCGGCAGACTAGGCCTAAGTCAGCCTAACTAGGGGCTGGTACAGGGCAAGCCTGAGCCAGCCCTAACTATAAGCTTTATCAAAGAGGAAAGTCTTAAGTCTAGTCTTAAATGTGGAGACGGTGTCTGCCTCCCGGACCGTAACAGGAAGATGATTCCACAGGAGAGGAGCCTGATAGCTGAAGGCTCTGGCTCCTGATCTACTTTTGGAGACTTTAGGGACCACGAGTAACCCTGCGTTCTCAGAGCGCAGTGTTCTGGTGGGATAATATGGCACTATGAGCTCTCTAAGATATGACGGAGCTTGACCATTTAGAGCTTTATAAGTTAACAGTAGGATTTTAAATTCAATTCTGGATTTTACAGGGAGCCAGTGCAGAGAAGCTAAAACAGGAGAAATAAGATCTCGTTTCTTAGTTCCTGTTAGTACACGTGCTGCTGCATTCTGAATTAGCTGGAGAGTTTTTAAGGACTTACTAGAGCTACCTGATAATAGAGAGTTACAGTAATCCAGCCTAGAGATAACAAAAGCGTGGACCAATTTTTCTGCATCTTTTCGGGTCAGGATAGGCCTAATTTTCACAATATTACGCAGATGAAAAAATGCAGTCCGTGAGGTTTGCTTTAAATGAGAATTAAAAGACAAATCTTGATCAAATATTACTCCGAGGTTTCTTACGGTAGTGCTAGAGGCCAGAGCAATGCCATCTAGAGAAACTATGTCATCAGATAAAGAGTCTCTGAGTTGTTTGGGGCCAAGAACAATAACTTCAGTTTTGTCTGAATTTAACATCAGGAAATTGGTGCTCATCCAGGTTTTTATGTCTTTAAGGCAGTTATGGAGTTTAGTTAATTGATTACTTTCTTCTGGCTTCATCGATAAATACAACTGAGTATCATCCGCATAACAATGGAAATTTATAGAGTGATTTATAATGATGTTACCTAAAGGAAGCATATATAGAGTAAATAGGATTGGTCCGAGCACAGAACCTTGCGGAACTCCAAAACAAACTTTGGTACGTAAGGATGATTCATTATGAACGTCAACAAACTGAAAACGATCAGATAAATAAGATTTAAACCAGCTTAGTGCAGAACCTTTTAGGCCAATTAAGTGATCCAGTCTCTGCAGTAGAATTTGATGGTCAATTGTGTCAAACGCCGCACTAAGATCTAATAAAACAAGAACAGAGACAAGTCCTTTGTCTGAAGCAATCAGAAGGTCATTTGTAATTTTAACTAGTGCTGTCTCAGTGCTATGATGCACTCTAAATCCTGACTGAAATTCCTCAAATAAATTATTATCATGGAGAAAATCACACAGCTGGTCTGCGACTACTTTCTCAAGGATCTTTGACATAAAGGGAAGATTAGATATTGGTCTATAGTTGGCTAACACCTCTGGATCCAGGGTGAGCTTTTTTAGTAGAGGTTTAATTACAGTTACCTTAAAAGACTGTGGTACATAGCCTGTTAATAAGGATATATTGATCATATCTAATATATGAGTGTTAACTAAAGGAAAGACCTCCTTAAGTAGCCTAGTTGGGATGGGGTCTAAGAGACATGTTGATGATTTAGATGAAGAAATCACTGCGGTCAATTCTTGAAGAGAAATTGGGGAGAAGCAATCTAAATATATATTAGGTCTTACAGCTGTGTTTGAGGTTAGATAGGTACTATCTGAGGACAAGAGGTCATGAATTTTGCCTCTAATAGTTAGAATTAAGGAAAAAAATAAAAAAGAAACACAAGGCTCAATAGAGCTTTGACTCTCAGTCAGCCTGGCTACAGTGCTGAAAAGAAACCTGGGGTTGTTCTTGTTTTCTTCTATTAATGCTGAGTAATAGTTTGCTCTGGCATTGCGGAGGCCCCTCTTATAAGTTTTGAGACTGTCTGTCCAGATTAAACGAGATTCTTCCAGTTTGGTCAATCGCCAATTCCTTTCAAATTTTCGCGATATTTGTTTTAACTTACGGGTTTGAGAGTTATACCAAGGAGCGAACTTTCTTTGCTTTTTTAACTTCTTTTTAAGAGGAGCTACAGAGTCAAGTGTTGTTCGCAGCGAGCCTACGGCGCTATCGATAAAATGATCAAAGTCGGTACAGGAAACCTCTGTTACTGAGGGACTTGGTATTGAATTTAACGACGGAGTAATCTTTTCCTTAAATTTTGTGACAGCACTATCTGATAAACATCTAGTATAGTAACTGTTGCTGAGTGGCGTGTAATCGGGTAAAAAGAAATCAAAAGTAATCAGATAATGATCCGATAGTGAGGGATTCTGTGGAAAGACTTTTAGGTTATCAATTTCAATTCCATACGTCAGAACTAGATCGAGGGTATGGTTAAAACAGTGAGTGGGTTCATGTACACCCTGACTGAAGCCAATGGAGTCTATTAATGAGATAAACGCGGTAGCCAGGGAGTCATTATCAACGTCGACATGAATGTTAAAATCGCCTACAATAATAACTTTATCTGATTTAAGAACTAAACTGGATAAAAACTCTGAGAATTCAGATACAAATTCAGAATACGGGCCAGGAGCACGGTACACTATAACAAATAAAAGTGGCTGCGAGGTTTTCCAGGTCGGATGTAAAAGACTAAGAACGAGGCTTTCAAATGAATTATAATCTAGTTTAGGTTTAGGGCTGATTAACAGACTAGAGTTAAAAATGGCTGCAACTCCCCCTCCTTGGCCTAAATGAAGCGCCGCAGAATGAAGCTAGCGACCTGACAAAACAACCGTCTGTAAACGGTCACAGGTTTTTCTGAACTGAAGGTTAAAGTTAAAACTGTGTTTTGTGTTTGTGGAGTCAATTTAATACAGAATGATAATAATAATTACTATTCTAATTAATTAATTGGGTTATTAAAATAACAATAATAATAACAGAGTAATTAATTGATTAATTGAGCTATCAATAATAATAACAGGTTAAATCAGAAATGTAAATATAAACTAGAACTGCAAGCAGTCATGAACGGGGTCCAAGCCTCCCCGCGCACCTCGGCCTCCGCGCCCCATGGAGCCCACGATAGTTGGCCCAAAGGACGACAGGCTCAGGGCGAGCGTCAGGACATGCCAACATCTGAGCTGCAGTATTCACTATAATGGAAAGTGCATTGGAAGTCCAAAAGGCTGAACGCGTTTGTTGCGATAAGTCACACCCACTTTGACCAATCATTACCAAATGTTGCGGCTGGCCTCAGGACTGACCCCACATCATGCTCACTAATTTTCATACAAATCCGATCTACTTTCATGAAACATGATATTTCTGGGTTTACAGCTTCCACTAGTGGCCAATTTGGGCCAAATTTGGCACCGAACCACTGAACGACCTCTAGAACATGTGTGTTAAGTGTCATGTTGATATAATTTAGAAAATATGCAACAATATGTGTATTTTAGCTAGCAAAAATTTTTTGTCGTCAATAATTCGCACATTTTTTGACCGGGCAAAATTCTTTTGATAACTTTAGATCAGGTCCATCTTGAGAGTCGAGGTGCCAAGTTTCATGCAGTTTGGACAAAATCTGTAGGAGTTTGAAAAAGTAGGTTTTGGACGTGTAGCGACTTAGCTAAGGAAATGTGTGGCGTAAGTGGGCGGGGCCTAAGTCAGCAAATCCAGCTCTATTTAGGGAATAAGGGTATATAAAGTTTATGGATATGTGATTTAAAATGTGGAAGTAACAGGAAAAAACGCATTTGCATCTGTTATAGCGCCACCTAGTGAAGTATCTGCATAATTTTTGGTATGCTAGGTCTGTGTCCTATTCTACATGTACTCTATAAATTTCACAGCCCTCAGTACAATAGTTCAGCTGAAATAAATGTTTTCTGTTTATCTTGTTATAAGCCACATCCACTACGACCAGTCATGACCACCTTCAATATATGGCCTCAGGAATGGCCCTACATCATACCCACCAAATTTCATAAAAATTGGTGTAACCGTTTAGGAGATATAAACTTCCCATTTTTATAGCGCCCCCTAGCGGCCAATGTTCACCAACTTCGGTTTACACCCTCACAGTCACATACTTACTAAGGATCTCAGGTTTGGGTCTGATAGCTTTTAATTTGACAAAGATACGGAACAGTTCGCATTTTCATAGCTAGTTACAAAAATTTGTTTGTCAATAATTTGTACATTTTTTGACTGGGCAAAATTCTTTTGATAACGATAACTTTAGATCAGGTCTATCTTGTGAGTGTAGGTGCCAAGTTTCATGCAGTTCGGACAAAATCTTTAGGAGGAGTTCGAAAAAGTAGATTTTGCAGATTTTGCCATTTTTGGCGGGAAAAAAGTTAGACAGAAGTGGGCGGAGCCATGCACACGTGATGCAGCTCCATTCAGGGAATCCATGGATATAAGGCTTTTGAATGTGCGACATGCAGTGTGGGAGTTACATGCCAAAACGTGTTGGCCTTGGTTGTAGCGCCCCCTGCAGGTGTACGTATGTCCATTTTTGCGTCTGAGGTCCCTGCAGGGATCTGGACCAACCCTCCAAATTGCACCACCCTCCCTTGCATGGTGTAGCCTGCAGCAATAGTTTTACTTACGGAAAAATAATAATAAGATGTTTAAAGGAGCAATAAGTGAAATTCATCATTTCTAGATTGAAGGAATTAAAAAGTTGCTATGTGAAGAACTAGAGGTGTAATTTCATCTAGAGTATAGCATGACCTCACACACCCTCTCTCTGTGTTGATCTCCAGCCCATTGTTTACAAGCCGGTCCGGCTGCGTGTTCATGTACGTTCATGTGTTTAGCTATTCCCCTGCCTACTTCAATGATGATGGTCCCTGTAATAAATGTAATATATTTGCTGAGATGGAGGCGAGGCTCAGTGACTAGAGGAGCTGGTAGAAGCGCTCCATAGCTGTAAGTTACTCTAGTAGCCGTAGTAGCTCTAGTGCTAACTCCAGGAGCTAACGCTAATGTCCCTACTCTGCGTGAGCCGGAGCTATGAGCAGAAGAGTAGGGATGTTAGCGTGGCAGCCAACTAGTGCTAACGCTAACAGGAAAGCAGGGAAATAGCTAAACACAGCAGAGACTGAGAGTGAGTGAAAGACATTGCTAACTGCTAAACTAAGGCAAACTAAGTTGGCTGTTCAGGTTTTATTTCCTCGCCCCTGTGGCAACTGAATCTGCCTGTAGTGAAACCAGGGCTAACCGGTGCTTCCTCCTCAGGCTCCACTTCACTCAGCTGCCAGCACAGCCAGTTAGCCTCCGCTAGCTTCCCAGCTAACGTTAGCCCCGGCTCTCCGTTTGGATCCAACCGGAGCACCGAGCCCTGGTTTGTTATTCAGGTTAAAGTGGGAAGAAGCAGCGGGTTTATCGGGCAGCTGAGTGAAGTGGAGCCTGAGGAGGAAACACCGGGACCGTCTGGATGTAATAGTCCGTGGAGGTGCTGCGGTGCTCGGCTGCACAGACGAGGCAAGTGGAGTGGGGGGTGGAGAGCAGAGGTAGAGGGAGGAGTGGCTCATGACACACTTTGTTTTGGTCTACAGGCAGTGCACAACAGCAAACCTAGCAGTGAAATGATTTCGCTTTTTGCCCTTTTAATAATAACAATAAAAATCTGAACAGAAACAATAGGTTTCTCAGCACCGCGGGACCTGGGACACAGTCTGCTTGCATACGCATTTCCCAGGCCCCACGGGCTTGGACCCCTAATAACTTATTAGAAATAATCAGGGGTTAACTCAGGGTGGGGTTACACAGGGACACGCCCACTGACCTGGATGGATCACAGCCACCAGCCCGCCCAGCGACTCCGTCCCCCAGCGGCCGTGGAACTTGGAGTCCACATCCAGACAGAAGATGTAGTCGCTATGCTTACGAAGCTCCTCCTCTATGAGCGTCTGGATGAGCTCCATCCTGCGAGCAGAGATCTCCTGCCAACGCTTGGAGCTGGGCACCGAACGCACTGTCAGCTGCAGGAGGAGGGGGAGGAGTCAGAGAAACAGCTGCAGACAAACCACACCTCCAACAGGTTGGTTTCTTTTCACTTGTGTCGTCTGTTACCTGTCTGCCAGCGGCCATTTTGACTTGGGGCACCTCAGTGGGCCGGTCAGTGAATACGTAGATGTGCACCCTGAAACCAACAAAGAAGTGCTGCTCCGCCGTCTCCAGGAAGTTCTTCAGGAACATGATGTACCTGTCCAGAACGTCACGGGGGTCAGTTCACGTCAAAGAATGAAACGCTGCATTCAGGGCGGCATGGAAACCACAGTGTTGTGAAGTCAGGCTTACTTTCCGACAGCGAACACGGTGGCGGCAACGCTGATGTTCTTTGGTTTGTAGATGCTGTCGAGTAGAACTGGGCTGAAGGTTCCCTCCCACACAACAGGAGCCAACCAAGGCGTCACCGTCACCACGTCGCTACGGCTACAGTGAAGAATGACATCATCACAGCAGCCACAGTGACAGTCTGTAGTTCTTATTAACACCTGACCTCAGATCAGACCCTCAACACATCAGACCAATCAGATCACAGCCCAGAGAGTCTGTTTACGTTTCCTCAGGCTACGGTCAGCAGACAGTCGAATGTCAGCCGGAGGAAACGTCCGAATGTTGAATCAGAATTTACATGAAGTCACGCAAACAAACAAACAAACAAAGAGCAGTGAATGATACTCACCCCTGCACGATGCTAGGCTGCTCGTACTTTAGACTGAAACACAAACAGTTTCCTCATCAGAAATACAGCTAACATCTGTTAGCACTGTTAGCACTGTGAGCTCTTCAAGTGCTGTTAGCCCTGTTAGCACTGTTGGCCCTGTTGGGATTGATAGTTCTGTTAACACTATTAGCTCTGTTAGCCCTATTAGCATTGTTGGTACTGATAGTTCTATTAGCCCTGTTAGCACTGTTAGCCCTGTTGGTACTGATAGTTCTGTTAGCACTGTTAGCTCTGTTAGCCCTATTAGCATGGATACTTCTATTAGCACTGTGAGCTCTTTAAGTGCTGTTAGCACTGTTGGCCCTGTTGGTACTGATAGTTCTGTTAGCTCTGTTAGCACTTGTAGCCCTATTGGCTCTGTCAGCACTGTAAGCACTGTTAGCACTGTTAGCCCTGTTGGTACTGATAGTTCTGGTAGCACTGTTAGCCCTGTTGGTACTGATAGTTCTGGTAGCACTGTTAGCCCTGTTAGCACTGTGAGCTCTGTTAGCTCTTTTAGCACTGTTAGCTCTGTTAGCCCTAATAGAACTGTTGGTACTGATAGTTCTGTTAGCTCTGTTAGCACTGGTAGCCATCTTGGCTCTGTCAGCACTGTTAGCCCTGTTAGCCCTGTTGGTACTGATAGTTCTGGTAGCACTGTTAGCCCTATTAGCATTGTTGGTACTGATAGTTCTATTAGCACTGTGAGTTCTGTTAGTCCTAATAGCTCTGTTAGCATTGTTAGCTCCATTAGCCCTGTTAGCTCTGTTAGCTCTATTAGCACTGTTAGCCCTGTTTGCTCTATTAGTCATGTTAGCTCTGTTAGCTCTGTTTGATCTCTACAGCTCAAACAGTGATGTCTGCTGAGGTTCATGCTGACATGTATTAGAACTGATGAAGATGAAGATGAAGGCACTCACTGTTCAGGAGCCACCAGGTGGATCTCGTAACTCACAGGGATGACATCAGCAGGTCTTCACAACGCGCACACACACACACACACACACACACACACATTAGTCATATATTCTGTGACATTAACAACAGGAAGTTCCCGTCTGTGTTTTTTTATCTCACAGTGTGAAAGTTTTTAAGTTAATAAATCATTAACTGAGTCATAAAACACATCTCAAACAGGTGGTAAATGTGTAAACAAACTGCTTCGATAAAGCTTCACACAGTCTGATACAACGTGAACTGCACACAGAGACACAGTTGGGTCGGTTCTGTCCTCACTGACCTTAGATCAGGACGGTTCTGATCAATGACCTCTGACCTGTGTGTCTGTGGTTTACTTTACAGATATTTGATATTTCAGCAGATGAACTTTCCGTCTCTTTAAATCACGTCTGATCACTTTATGTTTAGTTAATTGAACGTGTTCCTGTGGGCAGAGCTTCCTGTTGTGTTCCACATGTACAATGATCGCAACAGATCCGGGATCAGATAAAGACAGAGTATCAGCCTGAACAGGTGAGCAGGTGAACAGGGCTCTGTGTGAGCAGGATGGAGCTGATAAGCCTATCAGTCCACACCCAGGGAGAATCCCACAAGGAACGAGATTCCTTGGAGAGAATTTTGAGTGCTGAGCTGTCGAAGGTTAATTCATGGCTCATTGATAACATGTTGTCTTTGCACCTAGGTAAGACCGAGGCTATTCTTTTTGGCTCCTAACACAGGATGAGTAAGTCCTCGGATGTCAAGGTCACACTAAATGGTGAGACGGTATCTGCTACCTCATCTGTCAAGTACCTCGGCTGTATTCTTGAAAGCCGTTTGGATGGTAACATTATGGCTTACAAAGTTCTTGGCAAGGTCTTTGGCCTCACTAAATTTTTAGCAAGAACCTCCAGATTGCTTGACAGGGAGTCAATGTTAGTTTTAGCTAACTCTTTAATTTTAAGTCATTTTGATTTTGCCAGTACCTCTTGGTTTGAGAGTTTAACTAAACTTCTCAAAGGTGATTTTAGGTCAGGGCCCCCGGTCACACATAGGTAGGAGCCATTTTAAAGAACTCAACTGGCTTCCAGTTGAAGCGAGAGTCACTTTATCTAGGCTGTGTATGGTACATAAGATCATTTATGGTGCTGTCCCTGCTTTTTTAATAAATTATTTTCAACATGTTAGGGAAATACACAGTATTTCTACAAGAGCCAGTGTTGGTGATGTGCGCTTGTATAAGTTTAACTCTCTTATCGGTGAGGGATCCTTTTCTTACACTGGGTCTTTTCAGTGGAACGGCTTGGATTTGGTTATTAAATTAGCCTCCAATTTAAGTCGGTCCAAATTTCTTACAAAAGCCTGGCTTTTGGAAAAGGTTCCTATATGAAAACTGCCTCAGCTCTTGAAGACGTATCTGTCTCAAATATGATTGTTCCCTTCGTTTCTTTATTGTGACCATGGTTGTGTATGTTTTTGTATGGTTTTATTGATGGAGCTTTAACCGCCGCGCATGTGGGTTGCCACCTTGTATGTATGAGGACCACAATGGAAATAAGTCCTGGACTTTATTGTGTTTTTATCCTCGATTGTGTCAGCCAACGTGCATGGGTAATATGTACTCTTGTGTTTTATGCCATCTAATAAAACTAAACTAAACTAAAGGTGCCATCATGGAAGATGTGTAAACATGTCTGCTACTGACGGGGTTAAAGAATGTCTGTCGCTCAAACAGTTTGGTTCTGTTTGCAGCGTCACACTTGCTGTGGCTCTGACACGTCTGTCAAATGGTTCTGATGTTTGGTTTAAAGTTGTGTTTGTGTTTTTGTGTTGATGTGAAACAGCATTCGTCCTCAAACGCAACACGAACTCCACTGAATACAAAACTCAGAGTTACTGACCCCGCCTCCTGTCTGATGTCATCCGGCTCAAAGGATATGACGGCTCTGCAACACGCATATACACACACACACACACACACACAAACAAACACACTTAACTTTATTGTGTTATTAATAATGTTAATAACTTGCGTATCAGTGTGTGTGTATCAATGTGTGTGTATCAGTGTGTGTGTACCTGGGGTAAGGGAACAGGTAAACGTAGCAGTACAACACTCTGTGGGTTCAAACACAATCAATCATTAATAATCAAAAAGAAGTGATCAGATCATATTTACACAGTTACTGAATAAGCATCGGCTGCAGGCTGTTTTCAGCTCTGTGATTGGCTGTCTGTCAGTGAAATGCACCGTGGGAGTTGAAGTGTTTAACCTGCTGATTTCACCTCTGTGAGGGTGGAAATACATTTATGCTGTTTGATAAATTATCAGTTTGTCAGTTGTTTATATGACGAATACTTCACATGGCTGTAATAACATCAGGACAGTCCAGTGTCTGTGGTTAGTTCACACATCTGTAATAACATCAGGACAGCCCAGTGTCTGTGGTTAGTTCACACATCTGTAATAACAACAGGACAGCCCAGTGTCTGTGGTTAGTTCACACGTCTGTAATAACATCAGGACAGTCCAGTGTCTGTGGTTAGTTCACATGGCTGTAATTACAGCCCAGTGTCTGTGGTTAGTTCACATGTCTGTAATAACATCAGGACAGTCCAGTGTCTGTGGTTAGTTCACATGGCTGTAATTACAGTCCAGTGTCTGTGGTTAGTTCACACGTCTGTAATAACATCAGGACAGCCCAGTGTCTGTGGTTAGTTCACATGTCTGTAATAACATCAGGACAGTCCAGTGTCTGTGGTTAGTTCACATGTCTGTAATTACATCAGGACAGCCCAGTGTCTGTGGTTAGTTCACATGTCTGTAATTACAGTCCAGTGTCTGTGGTTAGTTCACATGTCTGTAATAACATCAGGACAGTCCAGTGTCTGTGGTTAGTTCACATGTCTGTAATAACATCAGGACAGCCCAGTGTCTGTGGTTAGTTCACATGTCTGTAATTACATCAGGACAGCCCAGTGTCTGTGGTTAGTTCACATGTCTGTAATTACAGTCCAGTGTCTGTGGTTAGTTCACATGTCTGTAATTACAGTCCAGTGTCTGTGGTTAGTTCACATGTCTGTAATAACATCAGGACAGTCCAGTGTCTGTGGTTAGTTCACACGTCTGTAATAACATCAGGACAGTCCAGTGTCTGTGGTTAGTTCACATGTCTGTAATAACATCAGGACAGTCCAGTGTCTGTGGTCAGTTCACATGTCTGTAATTACAGTCCAGTATCTGTGGTTAGTTCACATGTCTGTAATTACAGTCCAGTGTCTGTGGTTAGTTCACATGTCTGTAATAACATCAGGACAGTCCAGTGTCTGTGGTCAGTTCACATGTCTGTAATTACAGTCCAGTATCTGTGGTTAGTTCACATGTCTGTAATTACAGTCCAGTGTCTGTGGTTAGTTCACATGTCTGTAATAACATCAGGACAGTCCAGTGTCTGTGGTTAGTTCACATGTCTGTAATTACAGCCCAGTGTCTGTGGTTAGTTCACATGTCTGTAATAACATCAGGACAGTCCAGTGTCTGTGGTTAGTTCACATGTCTGTAATTACAGCCCAGTGTCTGTGGTTAGTTCACATGTCTGTAATGACATCAGGACAGTCCAGTGTCTGTGGTCAGTTCACATGTCTGTAATTACAGTCCAGTATCTGTGGTTAGTTCACATGTCTGTAATTACAGTCCAGTGTCTGTGGTTAGTTCACATGTCTGTAATAACATCAGGACAGTCCAGTGTTTGTGGTTCGTTCACATGTCTCTAATTACAGTCCAGTGTCTGTGGTTAGTTCACATGTCTGTAATTACAGTCCAGTGTCTGTGGTTAGTTCACATGTCTGTAATAACATCAGGACAGTCCAGTGTCTGTGGTTAGTTCACATGTCTGTAATTACAGCCCAGTGTCTGTGGTTCGTTCACATGTCTCTAATTACAGTCCAGTGTCTGTGGTTAGTTCACATGTCTGTAATTACAGTCCAGTGTCTGTGGTTAGTTCACATGTCTGTAATAACATCAGGACAGTCCAGTGTCTGTGGTTAGCTCACACGTCTGTAATAACATCAGGACAGTCCAGTGTATGTGGTTAGTTCACACGTCTGTAATAACATCAGGACAGTCCAGTGTCTGTGGTTAGTTCACATGTCTGTAATAACATCAGGACAGTCCAGTGTCTGTGGTCAGTTCACATGTCTGTAATTACAGTCCAGTGTCTGTGGTTAGTTCACATGTCTGTAATTACAGTCCAGTGTCTGTGGTTAGTTCACATGTCTGTAATAACATCAGGACAGTCCAGTGTCTGTGGTTCGTTCACATGTCTCTAATTACAGTCCAGTGTCTGTGGTTAGTTCACATGTCTGTAATTACAGTCCAGCGCCTGTGGTTAGTTCACATGTCTGTAATAACATCAGGACAGTCCAGTGTCTGTGGTTCGTTCACATGTCTCTAATTACAGTCCAGTGTCTGTGGTTAGTTCACATGTCTGTAATTACAGTCCAGCGCCTGTGGTTAGTTCACACGTCTGTAATAACATCAGGACAGCCCAGTGTCTGTGGTTAGTTCACATGTCTGTAATTACAGTCCAGTGTCTGTGGTTAGTTCACATGTCTGTAATAACATCACGACAGTCCAGTGTCTGTGGTTAGTTCACATGTCTGTAATAACATCAGGACAGTCCAGTGTCTGTGGTTAGTTCACATGTCTGTAATAACATCAGGACAGTCCAGTGTCTGTGGTTAGTTCACATGTCTGTAATAATATCAGGACAGTCCAGTGTATGTGGTCAGTTCACATGTCTGTAATTACAGTCCAGTGTCTGTGGTCAGTTCACATGTCTGTAATTACAGTCCAGTGTCTGTGGTTAGTTCACATGTCTGTAATTACAGCCCAGTGTCTGTGGTTAGTTCACATGTCTGTAATTACATCAGGACAGTCCAGTGTCTGTGGTCAGTTCACATGTCTGTAATTACATCAGGACAGTCCAGTGTCTGTGGTCAGTTCACATGTCTGTAATAATATCAGGACAGTCCAGTGTCTGTGGTCAGTTCACATGTCTGTAATTACAGTCCAGTGTCTGTGGTTAGTTCACATGTCTGTAATAACATCAGGACAGTCCAGTGTCTGTGGTTAGTTCACATGTCTGTAATAATATCAGGACAGTCCAGTGTCTGTGGTTAGTTCACATGTCTGTAATAACATCAGGACAGCCCAGTGTCTGTGGTTAGTTCACATGTCTGTAATTACAGTCCAGTGTCTGTGGTTAGTTCACATGTCTGTAATAACATCAGGACAGTCCAGTGTCTGTGGTTAGTTCACACGTCTGTAATAACATCAGGACAGTCCAGTGTCTGTGGTTAGTTCACATGTCTGTAATAACATCAGGACAGTCCAGTGTCTGTGGTCAGTTCACATGTCTGTAATTACAGTCCAGTGTTTGTGGTTAGTTCACATGTCTGTAATTACAGTCCAGTGTCTGTGGTTAGTTCACATGTCTGTAATAACATCAGGACAGTCCAGTGTCTGTGGTTAGTTCACATGTCTGTAATTACAGCCCAGTGTCTGTGGTTAGTTCACATGTCTGTAATAACATCAGGACAGTCCAGTGTCTGTGGTTAGTTCACATGTCTGTAATTACAGTCCAGTGTCTGTGGTTAGTTCACATGTCTGTAATTACATCAGGACAGTCCAGTGTCTGTGGTCAGTTCACATGTCTGTAATTACAGTCCAGTATCTGTGGTTAGTTCACATGTCTGTAATTACAGTCCAGTGTCTGTGGTTAGTTCACATGTCTGTAATAACATCAGGACAGTCCAGTGTCTGTGGTTAGTTCACATGTCTGTAATTACAGTCCAGTGTCTGTGGTTAGTTCACATGTCTGTAATAACATCAGGACAGTCCAGTGTCTGTGGTTAGTTCACACGTCTGTAATAACATCAGGACAGTCCAGTGTCTGTGGTTAGTTCACATGTCTGTAATAACATCAGGACAGTCCAGTGTCTGTGGTTAGTTCACATGGCTGTAATTACAGTCCAGTGTCTGTGGTTAGTTCACATGTCTGTAATTACATCAGGACAGTCCAGTGTCTGTGGTCAGTTCACATGTCTGTAATTACAGTCCAGTATCTGTGGTTAGTTCACATGTCTGTAATTACAGTCCAGTGTCTGTGGTCAGTTCACATGTCTGTAATAACATCAGGACAGTCCAGTGTCTGTGGTTAGTTCACATGTCTGTAATTACAGTCCAGTGTCTGTGGTTAGTTCACATGTCTGTAATAACATCAGGACAGTCCAGTGTCTGTGGTTAGTTCACACGTCTGTAATAACATCAGGACAGTTCAGTGTCTGTGGTTAGTTCACATGGCTGTAATAACATCAGGACAGCCCAGTGTCTGTGGTTAGTTCACATGTCTGTAATAACATCAGGACAGTCCAGTGTCTGTGGTCAGTTCACATGTCTGTAATTACAGTCCAGTGTCTGTGGTCAGTTCACATGTCTGTAATTACAGTCCAGTGTCTGTGGTTAGTTCACATGTCTGTAATAACATCACGGCAGTCCAGTGTCTGTGGTTAGTTCACATGTCTGTAATAACATCAGGACAGTCCAGTGTCTGTGGTTAGTTCACATGTCTGTAATAACATCAGGACAGCCCAGTGTCTGTGGTTAGTTCACATGTCTGTAATAACATCAGGACAGTCCAGTGTCTGTGGTCAGTTCACATGTCTGTAATTACAGTCCAGTGTCTGTGGTCAGTTCACATGTCTGTAATTACAGTCCAGTGTCTGTGGTTAGTTCACATGTCTGTAATAACATCAGGACAGCCCAGTGTCTGTGGTTAGTTCACATGTCTGTAATAATATCAGGACAGTCCAGTGTCTGTGGTCAGTTCACATGTCTGTAATTACAGTCCAGTGTCTGTGGTCAGTTCACATGTCTGTAATTACAGTCCAGTGTCTGTGGTTAGTTCACATGTCTGTAATTACAGTCCAGTGTCTGTGGTTAGTTCACATGTCTGTAATTACATCAGGACAGTCCAGTGTCTGTGGTCAGTTCACATGTCTGTAATAATATCAGGACAGTCCAGTGTCTGTGGTCAGTTCACATGTCTGTAATTACAGTCCAGTGTCTGTGGTTAGTTCACATGTCTGTAATAACATCAGGACAGTCCAGTGTCTGTGGTTAGTTCACATGTCTGTAATTACAGCCCAGTGTCTGTGGTTAGTTCACATGTCTGTAATTACATCAGGACAGTCCAGTGTCTGTGGTTAGTTCACATGTCTGTAATTACAGCCCAGTGCCTGTGGTTAGTTCACATGTCCGTTATAACATCAGGACAGCCCAGTGTCTGTGGTTAGTTCACATGTCTGTAATAATATCAGGACAGTCCAGTGTCTGTGGTCAGTTCACATGTCTGTAATTACAGTCCAGTGTCTGTGGTTAGTTCACATGTCTGTAATAACATCAGGACAGTCCAGTGTCTGTGGTTAGTTCACATGTCTGTAATTACAGTCCAGTGTCTGTGGTTAGTTCACATGTCTGTAATTACAGCCCAGTGTCTGTGGTTAGTTCACATGTCTGTAATTACATCAGGACAGTCCAGTGTCTGTGGTCAGTTCACATGTCTGTAATTACAGTCCAGTGTCTGTGGTTAGTTCACATGTCTGTAATTACAGTCCAGTGTCTGTGGTTAGTTCACATGTCTGTAATAACATCAGGACAGTCCAGTGTCTGTGGTTAGTTCACGTCTCTAATTACAGTCCAGTAAACTACAGTAAGTCCTAATAAGACTGGATAAACTCATTGTATCTGTAGTACTTGAACTCACCCCAGCAGCAGAGCTGACAGTAGAATCACAGTCGCAGCTTTACTGTTCATCAGATTCATCATTTCAGACTCGAACCAGGAAGATCCTGATCCACTTGGTAACAGTCCTTAATACAGACCAGGTCCAGTGAGTCCAGGTCCAGGAGGTCTAAACAGATGGCTCCTGTGCGTCTGTAGAAAGTAGTTAGTCTTTGTAAGTTCTGGTCCTGCTGTGTCCTGCTGTGTCCTGCAGGTTCAGACAGACGCAGACTCTGTCTCACTGTGGAGGACAGGTCATGTGTTTCAGTACCTAGCAGCTGCGTCTGTCCACAGGCAGAGAGACAGATAAGAGTCCATGAGTATCCTCTGGGCTTTAGTACGGAGTCCTGTGAGGGTCAAACGGAACAGACACTGTAGTTATGACTACATGTCTATAAACTGAACATGAGGCTGTCCTGTGGACAGACATGTGTCCTCATGTGTCCGCAGGTGTTCACAGTGTAGACATCATGAGGACACAGAGGAGACTGGAACCTAAGGTTCGGCTGAACCGACTCTTTAACGTCACTGAAGGCTGTAGCTCACCTCTACCTGAGACACGGTCCAGGTGTGTGTCGTCACACCGCCGTCAGTACCTTACTGGTGTCATGTCGAGGATCAATAACCAGTTATTGGAAGTGATTGATGACGTCTGACCGCCACACCGAGGGCATTTCCGCGTTGACGCGCGAGCCCCGAACAAACCGTGACTGTCAATCAACACACCGAACACCACGAGACAACCGGAAACGGACCCACAGACGGTGAGACGGAACCGACAGACACAAACAGACAGAGACCGAGCACAGATCAAACTTCAGACTCACCGTGTCCGCGTGCCACTCCCAGCGCGCGCTCACTCTCAGAGATAGCTACAAACAGGAAGTGTTGCCTCCTGTCTGTCCGCTCTCTGCAGGTCCCCCCCGGCCCGCCTGAGGCTCCTCCCCCCCGCCCCTCAGCCCAGGTAACTGTGTGACGTCATCAGGTGATTTACTGCAGATAACAACAAACAAAAACAAAACAAACAGTAACGGAGTAACGGACTGAGCCTGACAGACAACACCCAGGGCAGCAGCGCCCGCAGCTGATCACTGAAGGAGCTCGTCAATACATCAGCTCAGATCATACAGGACATGACGTCATCAATAATGATTGATTATCTGACAGACTTCAGTGAGTTCACCTGACCTGAGGTAATCAGAGTACACAGAATTCCACTGAGTACTTTTACTCGAGTACTGATACTTGACAGGCGATTATGTGTACTGTCAATACTTTTATTAACCACAGTTACTGTAGTCAGGCTTTAATGCAGGACTGATACTTGTAATGGAGTATTCTGACAACACAGTAGCAGTACTCAGTTACTGCAGTAACTGGTCAGAGTACAGATTACTTCTATCAGTGAGGAGTACATGAACATGTGTCTGAGATCAGCTGCTGTTTGTCTCCACCTGCTGGTTGGTTTACGTCACTGCACTCAGACCGCCTCCCTCTGACCTCACATCAGTTTCATGACCTACCTCTGGCTGAGCTGCTGGCTGTGACGTCATCAGGCCATCTGAAGCCCCGCCCCCAAAGACAGGAAACTCTCTGCTCAAAACACCTGAGAGACTGATGTCATCGCTGTGACTGGTACTGTCACTGGAGGGTTTCCAGGTTCCAGGGTCCTTGAGGATGTTCCAAGGGACTTTAAGAGAACCTTGAGAAGGCATTAAAGTTTCTCTGTGGTGCAAATTGTCCTTGGAAAGTATTCCAGGGTTTTTGAAGAATTTCCAGAATTGAATATGTTACAGATATCTTTGAGAAGAATCCAGGGATCCTTGAATATGTTCCAGGAGTTGTTGGGAAGGTGCTGAGGGGGTCCTTGAATATAATAATTAATAATATAATAATTACTAAGGATGAATAAAAGGAGAGTCAAAGCTCTATTGAGCCTTGTATTCCTTTAGCCCTTAGCAGTAATGATTTTATGAGCTTTTTTAATGACAAAATTCTAACTATTAGAGGCAAAATTCATGACCTCCTGTCCTCAGATAGTACCTATCTAACCTCAAACACAGCTGTAAGACCTAATATATATTTAGATTGCTTCTCCCCAATTTCTCTTCAAGAACTGACAGCAGTGATTTCTTCATCTAAATCATCAACGTGTCTCTTAGACCCCATCCCAACTAGGCTACTTAAGGAGGTCTTTCCTTTAGTTAACACTCATATATTAGATATGATCAATATATCCTTATTAACAGGCTATGTACCACAGTCTTTTAAGGTAGCTGTAATTAAACCTCTACTAAAAAAGCTCACCCTGGATCCAGAGGTGTTAGCCAACTATAGACCAATATCTAATCTTCCCTTTATGTCAAAGATCCTTGAGAAAGTAGTCGCAGACCAGCTGTGTGATTTTCTCCATGATAATAATTTATTTGAGGAATTTCAGTCAGGATTTAGAGTGCATCATAGCACTGAGACAGCACTAGTTAAAATTACAAATGACCTTCTGATTGCTTCAGACAAAGGACTCGTCTCTGTACTTGTTTTATTAGATCTTAGTGCGGCGTTTGACACAATTGACCATCAAATTCTACTGCAGAGACTGGATCACTTAATTGGCCTAAAAGGTTCTGCACTAAGCTGGTTTAAATCTTATTTATCTGATCGTTTTCAGTTTGTTGACGTTCATAATGAATCATCCTTACGTACCAAAGTTTGTTTTGGAGTTCCGCAAGGTTCTGTGCTCGGACCAATCCTATTTACTCTATATATGCTTCCTTTAGGTAACATCATTAGAAATCACTCTATAAATTTCCATTGTTATGCGGATGATACTCAGTTGTATTTATCGATGAAGCCAGAAGAAAGTAATCAATTAATTAAACTCCATAACTGCCTTAAAGACATAAAAACCTGGATGAGCACCAATTTCCTGATGTTAAATTCAGACAAAACTGAAGTTATTGTTCTTGGCCCCAAACAACTCAGAGACTCTTTATCTGATGACATAGTTTCTCTAGATGGCATTGCTCTGGCCTCTAGCACTACCGTAAGAAACCTCGGAGTAATATTTGATCAAGATTTGTCTTTTAATTCTCATTCAAAACAAACCTCACGGACTGCATTTTTTCATCTGCGTAATATTGCGAAAATTAGGCCTATCCTGACCCGAAAAGATGCAGAAAAATTGGTCCACGCTTTTGTTACCTCAAGGCTGGATTACTGTAACTCTCTATTATCAGGTAGCTCTAGTAAGTCCTTAAAAACTCTTCAGCTAATTCAGAATGCAGCAGCACGTGTACTAACAGGAACTAAGAAACGAGATCATATTTCTCCTGTTTTAGCTTCTCTGCACTGGCTCCCTGTAAAATCCAGAATTGAATTTAAAATCCTACTGTTAACTTATAAAGCTCTAAATGGTCAAGCTCCGTCATATCTTAGAGAGCTCATAGTGCCATATTATCCCACCAGAACACTGCGCTCTGAGAACGCAGGGTTACTCGTGGTCCCTAAAGTCTCCAAAAGTAGATCAGGAGCCAGAGCCTTCAGCTATCAGGCTCCTCTCCTGTGGAATCATCTTCCTGTTACGGTCCGGGAGGCAGACACCGTCTCCACATTTAAGACTAGACTTAAGACTTTCCTCTTTGATAAAGCTTATAGTTAGGGCTGGCTCAGGCTTGCCCTGTACCAGCCCCTAGTTAGGCTGACTTAGGCCTAGTCTGCCGGAGGACCCCCCTATAATACACCGGGCACCTTCTCTCCTTCTCTCTCTCTCTCTCTCTCGTATTCTATTACTGCATCTTGCTAACTCGGCCATTCTGGATGTCACTAACTCGGCTTCTTCTCCGGAGCCTTTGTGCTCCACTGTCTCTCAGATTAACTCATATCACAGCGGTGCCTGGACAGCGTGACGTGTGTGGTTGTGCTGCTGCCGTGGTCCTGCCAGATGCCTCCTGCTGCTGCTGCCATCATTAGTCATTAGTCATACTTCTACTGTTATTATACACATATGACTATTGTCACACATGTATACTGCCAGATATTAATACATACTTTCAACATATTGTACCACAGTAGCCAGAACTATAACTATAATATTATTACTTTCAATAATGTTGTTGTAACCTACTGTCATTATCTGCATCTCTCTCTCTCTCTCTGTCTCATTGTGTCATACAAATTACTGTTAATTTATTATGCTGATCTGTTCTGTACGACATCTATTGCACGTCTGTCCGTCCTGGAAGAGGGATCCCTCCTCAGTTGCTCTTCCTGAGGTTTCTACCGGTTTTTTCCCCGTTAAAGGGTTTTTTGGGGAGTTTTTCCTTATCAGCTGTGAGGGTCATAAGGACAGAGGGATGTCGTATGCTGTAAAGCCCTGTGAGGCAAATTGTGATTTGTGATATTGGGCTTTATAAATAAAATTGATTGACTGATTGTTGTAACAATGCTTCTTGGCAATAAATCAATCAATTCAATTCTATTTATAAAGCCCAACATCACAAATCACAATTTGCCTCACAGGGCTTTACAGCATAAATAAAATTGTTAAATTGCCAATGTGTCTTGTTTCTTCAGACTTCAATCATCCAATCCACCAAACAAGAGTCAACAGCCAACAAAAGCTGTTTGGCATTAGCAGAGAAGATTTGGCAAATGTTTCATGGGCTCATCCCACAAATACATGATCCTCACAAATGTGGTTCCATTTAAAAGGGAAATAAACAGGCTTTGCAACGGTATAAGATTCATTTATTGTGTGTGTGTGTGTGTGTGTGTGTGTGTTACAGTTTTCCATCATCAGTTTTCATAAAAACCAGAAAGTGAATCTAAAGCTTTGACATGGAAACAGTGATGATGTCATCACCCAGAGCTCTGCTGTCTCCATGTTATCATTATTATTAATTAGCGACCTGGGCTCTGCAGTGACCAGCACCTGGACACAGTGTCTCAAGAGGCACTGAGGGACAGACAGAGACTGAGTCCAGGTCCCCGTTGTATAAACTGGTCTGAGTGGTGTCTGGTCTGGAGGGTGCAGGTGGAAACTGAGTGAGGAAGACTTTCCTTCCTCATCATCACATGTGTGTCCCCACGGCAGCAGAAACCCTCAGAGGGAGCTTCCTTCCTGTTTACACAGATCCTTCGCTCTTTCTTTTCTGTCTAAACCTAAACTGAGCTCAGCTTCCTGCTGTCTCGTCTCTTCGCCGTAAATGTAAACCGAACATTTCGGGGGTTAAACCGCTTCCTGAGCTGCTCGCTGAGTGACATCACAGACGGGTTTTACTCTGATTCACAGGACACCAAGAAGTCAGAGTGGAACCTGAAGAAGTCCTGAGTCTGAGAGGAGGGGAAGGTTCATGATTCAGCTCTTTGAGTTTCCAACCTTTCATTAACCCTTCAATCCTCAGCGCCGCTTCAACCCATCTGAAACAACCATCGCTAACACGTCAGTGTCTCCTCCATGGAAACGCCACAGACGCAACGACGGAAACATTTCATACAAATTTCATTAACTTAAGACACTCTTTGGGAACGTTACGTCCCCTCCTTCGCTCCTGTCCACCGTCTCCTGAGGCCCCTGAAGGGCCCCGAGCCGCAGGCTGGAAACTGACGTCATGTTTTACTGAATCATCATTAACGAGACAAAAACTGACACGTGGACAATTATTATGACTAATAATCATTATTAATATTATCACACACACACACACACACACACACGTTTAATCCTGACAGGTCGTTCATCTTTTACATTTTTTTTTTAAAATCTGAATAAACACAACATTAAAATCTGATTCGGTCGTGACTCAACTCATCTTTCAAATATTTTGACAACCAATGAAACAAAAAAGTAAAATCATCTCAACATGTTCTTCATTTGTTAATTCAGTTCTGTCTATAAAAGGTTTAGTTTTTAATTAAATAAGAAAAATAATAAGATCTTTATTGTGTTCCTTAGAAGAAATTTGTTATGGACCTGCGAGAGACCGTCCACCGTCACACAGCCGCCACGTATACAGACAACATATAAATTAAGAAGACAAATATATACCCCCCAAATGGACAAATGAAGTCAATGTCAGACTTCTCAGGGTCAATTAAAATAAAGCTGTATGATGTAGTATTTTAATCTTCCACATGTAGGGAGTTTTTAGGAAAATGAGCTGAAACGAAACACTACATGACCATAAGTATATGGACACAGTTTGCCTCTGACTCTATATTAATGAATGGGGCTGCAGCATTAAGGTGTCCACATACTTTTGGACATAAAATAATCTAGTTTATTTCTTGTATTTGTGTTTTATTGTAGTTTTTACTGAGTAATTCTGTAGTGACAGTCATAGGGAGACACCTCAGACGCTGTCAGGGCGGGGAGGGGGGGTGGGGGGGGGGGGTTGAGGAGGGGGTGAAAAGGGAAATTTCCAAATTTCGTAGAATTCTTAGGTTTGATTTTGATTTTGCTTTGAAGACATCAGAGTTTCAGTTTCTGAAGCTTTATTTAAACCACAACATGACAGAGGCTCATCACAACCACAACAAGCAGCAGCCTGAGGGAGAACCAGACCAAGACCAGGACCTCAAGGATCTCCAGGACTTTGAAGACCTCCAGCAGCACAGCGACGCCACACTGACAGTGAGTTGATTCATGTGTTTGTGTCTCGTTCTCAGAGTTTGTAAATCATTTATAAACTGGTGACGAGAGAGAAATCAATAAATGATTATTGATTCATTTCAGACTGATTTTAATCGTCAGGATTTATTATTATTATTTATTATAACGTCTGGCTGTCTCTGCCTTGTTTGTTTGTTTGTTTGTTTTCTGACAAGGTTTGAAAATAATCAACAGGTTAAAAAAATAATTATTCATTTTACTGTAAACTTTGTTTTTAGCTTCAGACTGATTGATTTCATAATTTAGTGATTAATTCAGTCGTCAGTAAGTGATGATATTTACTCAGATGTTGTGTCTCTGAATCGAATGCAACTGGTTCGATTCAGATACCTTGAGATAATTATAAAATAATCATTAGTTACATAAAGTTCATAGTTTGAATACTCTAACTACTTCCATACTCGGTTACTTTTACTGAAGGACCATCTGACAGTAACAGAGTATCAGAGACGTGTTGTTGGCGACGAGGCGTCGCTCGTCATTTTCACACTCGTCGACAGAAACAAGTTCAAATGTGTAAAAATGTTTCCTGATCATTTCCACAGTCGTTCATGTTCATACGTGACATCGAAGATGACGACAGCTCACAGTCATGGTAAGAACGCCATGTGATTTCCACTGGTCGCGTTTCCTCGTCCGCAGCGGTCAGAAACATCGAGTGTCGGAGCAGAGGTGGAAAAATTAGTCAGCCAATAGAGACGCTGATTCAACTGTTTCATTTCATTAATACTCAAACTTTATATTATTAATACGTTTTTGTCAACGTGCAGACGTGTGACTCCGATACTGACGTTAATGTATGTTCATATATGTTCATATATGTTCATGTATGTTCATGTATTTTCATACATTCATATGAATGTGTTTAATATCAGTTTTCAGTGTGATTTTATTTCCAGTGAAATGAAACTTGACTTCATGGTGTTGCCGTCTTTGTCATATTTTCACCTCTGATGTTTCAATCTGAAAAACTTCAACCATTCATTTTATTCCTACGCTCATGTGAACACCTCATCGATCAGGTTCAGGTTCAGGTTCAGGATTTGTGTGTGGGGGTTATGATGGTCTGGATCAGGTCTGTCTTTCAAGATTCAAGATTCAAGACCTTTATTTGTCATCGAGGGGCAATTGATTCTGCCGCAGTAGCAATAAAAACAACAGCAACAAACAACAATGACAACAACAAGGCTGACACACACAAGGCAACAGTCACATAAAATGAGTCGTAACTAAATAAATAAAAACACATACTTGAATAAAATATGAACTAATGATGATGCTACCTGTACTGTACAGAGTTAAGCAGTTAGATGGCAGAGGGTATGAAGGAGAATTTGTATCTGTCTTCATACACAGGATCGTACATTATCATAATCACGCATCAAATAGAAACAAACGAGCAGGTTGTTTAAAGCTGTGATGAATCAAATGAAGGTCTCAGGAGACTTTGAACCAGGGTTTGGATTCAGGTTCAGGTTCAGGTTCAGGTTCAGGGTTGAGTTGGTACCTTCAGTGTGTTTGTGGTCCTGCCATCAGGTCGGTTCAGAACAGTCATCAGTCATCAGATTCTGACTGTTTTACCTTTGACAGAGGAAGTGATGTAACAGATCTGAGCTCTGGACGTCCGTCCTTCAGTCCTTCAGGCGCCAACTCTGGGACGCCGACTCTGGGACGCTCTGTGTTGGTTCACATACAGATTAATGATGATAAAGGTTTGAACGAACAGACGAAGGTGAATTCGTCATTAGGCTGATCAAATTAAATGTTTTAGAGTCTGAGGTGAGATGAGAACCTCGACAGCATCAGTCCAACATCAAACTGTCTCCACAGAGACACATACCAACAGCTGCAGACTGAGACCAGATCCTCCAGACCTCACTGTGAGACTCAGACACATTAAATTTATTAATACCACACTGAAAGACTGTGAACCTGCAGGAACCTGCAGTGACTCACCTGGTCCAGGTCTCTGCTGCTGTGGTCTTGAGGTACCTGAGGGAACCTGCAGTGACTCACCTGGTCCTGGGCCATTGTGGTTTTGGAACAGACGCTGGATGACTCACACAGGTAGATGGCTCCTGATTGGTTCTGACATCCAACCAAGTTCCTCCTCTGTGTTCCAGGTTATCTGAACTCACCTGAAGCTGCCGACTCACAAAGCACACCTGAACCATCTCAGTCCAGCTCAGACCAGAACCAGGACCAGGATCACCTGAAACACCAGGACTCACCTCAGGTAGAGGTTTTTAAAACTCAGAACATCCGTTTGTCTTTTTCTGTAGAACCTGAGCTAAAACTGAGATCTGTTCAGAACCTCAGGACTGTCAGAGCCAGACCCACCTGAAGGACCAGCTGAAACAGAAACCATCAGAACCATGACGGTGTCCTCAGCCCTGCTCGTCCTTCTGCAAGTGTGCAGCCTCCACCTGATGGTGGTTGCCATGCCGACCTGTAAACTGGAGGGGAACCTGATTCAGTTGGCCCACAACCTACTCAGAGACCTGGTGCGACCTTTGACCTCCAAACACCAGCACTCTTTGATCTTTATATTCTTCAGGTCACATTTAAGGGTTTGTCACACCTCAGCTTTAGCTTAGCATTAGCTGGGTCAATATATGTCTAGGTGTAGCTTAGCATTACCTAACATTAGCTGGGTCAATATATGTTTAGGTGTAGCTTAGCATTACCTAACATTAGCTGGGTCAGTATCTGTCTATGTATAGCTTAGCATTAGCTAACATTAGCTGGGTCAATATATGTTTAGGTGTAGCTTAGCATTAGCTAACATTAGCTGGGTCAATATCTGTTTATGTGTAGCTTAGCATTAGCTAACATGAACTGGGTCAGTATCTGTCTATGCGTAGCTTAGCATTAGCTAACATTAGCTGGGTCAGTATCTGTCTATATGTAGCTTAGCATAGCTGGGTCAGTATCTGTCTATATGTAGCTTAGCATTAGCTAACATTAGCTGGGTCAGTATCTGTCTATGTGTAGCTTAGCATTAGCTAACATTAGCTGGGTCAGTATCTGTCTATATGTAGCTTAGCATTAGCTAACATTAGCTGGGTCAGTATCTGTCTATATGTAGCTTAGCATTAGCTACTGTTTGCAGGTCAGTTGTTGATAAAGGCTGGACTATTTCCTGTCTGTCCTGTAGGGGACGTTTCCTGCCCACTGCCTGCCGTATAACGCCAACATCACCTTCCCACACTCCGTCTTCCCTGCGGTCACAACCAATACACCTCAGGTAAGCCTCTTACCTCGTCGGAGCCTCTCAGCCAATCACAGAGCCTTTGACACTCTGAGCCTGCTGTTTGAAATACTGACCTCTGATTGGTTCCTTGCAGTGCCGCCAAGCATCGTGGGTGGTGTATGAATCACTGCAGGGGGTGGGGCAGATTTTTGAGGATTATGACGTACCTGTCGGAGAGGGCGAAGTCACCTGGGACGACCAGAAACTCGCTAAGTTCCAACACCTGCAGGAGCGACTGCTGGATCAGGGCAGCTGTGTGAGTACCTGTCTGTCTGTCTGTCTGTCTGTCTGTCTGTCTTACTGTCTCTTTGTCTGTCAGTCTTTCTGTCTGTCTGTCTGACCATCTGTCTGTCTGTCTGTCTGCCTGTCTGTCCATGTGTCTATCTGTCTGTCTGTCTGTCTGTCCACCTGTCTGTCTTTCCACCTGTCTGTCTGACCCATCTGTCCCTCTGTCTGTCTGTCTCCAGTTGTCCAGCGTTAACGGTTCAGAGGTTGTGTCTTCGTACTTCAGTCATGTGACGGCGGCTCTGCAGCAGCAGGTAAACTTGATTGATTTGATATTGACACATCGTATCAATAGGACAAAGGACTGTCAGTCAGAGTGTGTGGACCAATCAGAGCTGAGGGGGCAGGTTTTTCTGTGTGTCACTCAGGATAGCTCAGCCTGTGGATGGATGGCTCTGTGGAGAGATCTGCTCAGGGTCCTGAAGTTCGCCCTGCAGAAGCACTACCATACCTGTTTCACCTGGAGAGGCCACGCCCACTGAGGAAAGACGTCACGCCCACTGAAGACCAACTAATTATCATGCTGACTGAGAATATTTATCTATTTATATATTGACCAAGTTATTTATCTCTTTATTTATTTACATATTTATTGAAAAGTTTTTTATTTATTTTTTATATTTGATACTACATATCATATTTATTTTTATTTCTGTTTGTATCAATGTGAAACTGAGTCACATTAAAGCATCATGAAAGAAAATCTGTCTGACCTTTACCCTACTTTATAACACACACACACACACACACACAGTAAACATACTGACTCAGCTGTGCAGTGACTCACTCTGTGTCGCAGCTTCACAGATGAACTCAAATATTAAAAAGAACGTATTCTATTGTTTAATGACCCTGTAGATACTAACACAGTTAATGTTAGCTGATGCTAAGCTAACCTGAGACAGATACTGACCCAGCTGATATTAGCCAATGCTAAGGTAACCTCGGACACATAGTGATTCAGATAATATTAGCTGATGCTAAGGTAACCTCGGACACATACTGACCCAGTTGATATTAGCTGATGCTAAGCTAACGTCAGACAGATAGTGACCCAGGCAATATTAGCCGATGCTAAGGTAACCTCGGACACATAGTGATCCAGATAATATTAGCTGATGCTAAGCTAACATAAGACAGATACTGACCCAGTTGATATTAGCTGATGCTAAGCTAACGTCAGACAGATAGTGACCCAGGCAATATTAGCCGATGCTAAGGTAACCTCGGACACATAGTGATCCAGATAATATTAGCTGATGCTAAGCTAACATAAGACAGATACTGACCCAGTTGATATTGGCTGATGCTAAGCTAACGTCAGACAGATAGTGACCCAGGCAATATTAGCCGATGCTAAGGTAACCTCGGACACATAGTGATCCAGATAATATGACACACAGAGCCTCCTGTGTTACAGATTATTAAGCCTTTCTGACTGTGTCGAGGTTTAAACATGACTGTAAACAGGAAGCTGCTGTCTGTCCTGTGAGAACCCAACCTGTGAAACAGAATCACTGATATGATGCAGACACAGTAGTTTTAGTTATTCAGCGTGTCTCAGTGAGGTGAAACTGCTGCAATGTTTTCCTCTGGAGTAAATTTACTCAGTTGCGGGGATGTCTTGGGAAAAGTTCTGAACAGGAGCAGACATCTTGCTGAGACACAGGGGAGATATTAAAGTTCAGGAGTGTATGAATGAATTAAAATTCATTCTAAAAAGTTTCCTCACACCACCCAACGGGAGCAGGACCTGTGGGTCGACCTGCACATCAGGACCAGGTTTACTGTCTGTACTGTAGGAGACTTCCTGTGGACCTGCAGGACTCTCAGTCCACATCTGGTTTAAGATCTGCTGTAAAGTTTTAATCAGAGCGGTCGATCTTAAACACAGGAAACATTTCCGGTCAGAAACTAACAGATTAATAAAGTTATTGAAACTGTCACAGGAGCCTGTTAATGATGTCATCACGTCTTCCTTCTTATTGTTCCTGTTTTATTACATCAACTTTTTAATCACGTTCACTCACAGAATATTTCATGATTTAATTTTTTACCAGTTTTTAAGTTCCTGTGATGATAAACAAATAAATGACTGAGGTCAATAAAGTTACATAGAAAGTGTTTCATGAAACAATCAATCTTTAACTTTATTATCAGAACAAACAAACAAACAAACACATGAAACAAACAGACCGAAGCTTCTACAAACTAAAATCTACTGCAGCACCGCGTCACGTGCACAGTGTCTCATGTTCCAGCATAGTTCACAGCACCGTTTGTTTTTCCCTTCAAACATTCATCAAACTGTAAATAAAGATTTGTTTACTCGTCTGACCACCAGGAGGCGCTGCGTCTGTTCCAACTGTCAGAATATGATATGATACAGACGCTCCAGCCAATCAGAATCCAGTTTATCAAATGAGGTCACACAACTGAACGGTTTATAAAAATTAGCTGTTAGCATCAGCTGTTAGCATCAGCTGTTAGCATTAGCACCTGGCACTGTAGGATGAAATGTCACAAACATACTGTGCACACTTTTTAAGTTTTGGAAAACTTAAATTTAACATGTGATTTCAGAATATAACCTAGATCCACTGATGGAGGATGTGAAGGCACGTCACGCTGCGTGGGACTGGGATGCCATCATGTGACTCTGTGTGTGTCTGTCTGCACTCAGCCCAACACACAAGATAGTTACAGTGTAAACGATCCTGATGGACTCTCACATGTAACACAGCGTGATCATCACAAGATTGACCACGGCGTGACGTCGACCTTATCCTCTTATTTTCTATGGAAGGTGCTGCAACACATTTCCAAATATATATTTTATGACTACAGCTCAAAACAGAAAGACGATCTCTGCTGTGATAAAAACTGTTACTAAACCATTCCAGGTTCAGTTTGTATTTTCAGGCTTTTATTGTGAAGGCGCTTCACTGTAGGAAACTGATTGGCTGTTTGGCTTAAATTTTATTTAAAATTTATTTTCAATTTATTTTGTAAATTTTTGTCATTTGATTCATCAATAAATAAAAACATCATCAAATAAATAATAATTACTGATAATGCTAGCTTTAGCTTAGCTTAGCTTAGCATTAGAACTTACTAATATTAGTTGGCTCTGTTTTATTGTGTTGGCTAGAAGCTAGCATTAGCATGGTGACTAAAGTTAGCAACAGACACAGTTACAGATAGTATGTTCAGTAGCATCACATTGCTAACAAGCTAATGCTAGCTAACTATTTTTTTCAACCTTTATTGCTAACACGCTAATATTAGCGTGAGTTAAACATAAAACTTTGACTAGAATACTCACTTTTTACTTCTGGGCTGTGATTGGCTGAAAACAGAGAGGACACGCCCCCTGGTGAAGTGTTTTCATCAGACTATGAATTTTTTTTTAAACATCATGTCACGTGTGTCACCATGACACTGAAGTCTCAGTCAGGGACGAGTCCCTGAACGCATCGCAATGACAGAATATAAGCACTGTGTCAATCAGCTCTAAGCCCCGCCCCTTTACTCCTCAGTGGACAGGGCCTCAGTCAGAGCTTCCTGTTGGTTGGGATCAATGTAGTCTTGATTGAACGTGACTGAATCAGCTCCCAGTTTAAACCTGTGGATGGCCAGCAGACACTGGACAGCCTGCGGACACACAGGATTCAAATACAAAACTTTATTAACACACTGTTACAGTGACATCATCAAGAGACGTTCAAGAGTAACGAATTAAAAACAACAAGTCTGAACATTGAAGCTGGACTCGCAAAGGTAAAGGGTCAAAACCAGGAAGGAAATCACAATGGGGAACTTATCCAGATAGGGGGACGGTAGAGAACCATCAGTTCAGATCAGGTTCAGGTTCAGGTTCAGATATGGGTACGGGTTTGGGTTCAGGTACAGGTACAGGTACAGGTGAAGGCGCAGGTGCAGGTTCAGGTTCAGGTTCAGGTTCAGGTTCAGGTACAGGTCCAGGTCCAGGTGCAGGTGCAGGTTCAGGTGCAGGTGCAGGTTCAGGTTCAGGTTCAGGTACAGGTTCAGGTTCAGGTGCAGGTGCAGGTGCAGGTGCAGGTGCAGGTTCAGGTGCAGGTTCAGGTGCAGGTTCAGGTGCAGGTTCAGGTGCAGGTGCAGGTGCAGGTGCAGGTTCAGGTTCAGGTGCAGGTGCAGGTGCAGGTGCAGGTTCAGGTTCAGGTCCAGGTGCAGGTTCAGGTTCAGGTTCAGGTCCAGGTGCAGGTGCAGGTTCAGGTTCAGGTACAGGTTCAGGTTTTTCTTTGTTCTTTTCATAAATATTTTTTATGAATAAAATGTGTCAACAAACTGAAGAGAACACGAGGCTGATTATTGTTTATGATAATTTATTTTTTTAGTCCTTTGTATTATTTTAATCATTTCTATTTTTTTAATTTGTGATTATCTAGATTTTGTACATTTCTTACTTCCTGTCATTTTAAATGTTCACTGTGCAGAGCTGACCTGCAGTCAGGGGGCGGAGTCTCTGCAGGTAAATACAGCAGCTCACACTGACGTCTGTCTTTAATCTTTATCTCATCTCTATCTCAGAGTTTATCTCTAATTTATTATTCATTTAAAGTATTTAATATTTCTTCTCTATAAAGTCTGATGTTATTTGATCTTGTGACATCATGCTGACATCACAGTGACTGCAGTGATATCAGAGCATCAGCAGGGGGCAGCACAGAGTCCAGTAACTCTTCATATATGACTGAGTGTTCATCACCTTTAATCTTCATCACAGGTCATTACATCATCATCATTAAGCAGAATATACAATGACATCATCGTACACGTCATGACATCACTGTCATAACAATAAAGATAATAATAATAACACACATCACATGGTGTGTAAAACATATGTTGGAACGTGTCACCATGACAACAGGAAGGCACTTGAAATGACAGGCACTTAAAGCAGCCAATCAGAGTCCAGACTGAGCTGACGAGGAAACAAGGAGGCTAAAAAAAAAGGTCAAGATGTCATATCAATGGGGCGCAACACGTGCTCAAGGAAGTCTGGTCTGCAGCCGTCACATGATCATAGAACACGATGATGATCGATCGGTTTCACTGAGACGACCGCAAAAATATATTTTATATGTGTTAAAATGAACAGCCGACGCTGACGGGCCAATCACAGCAGTCTGTTCTAAAGTCCAGATCAGACCAAAGTTTCATGACGAGATGAAACATGTCAGAGAAAAGTGTCAGTGGTCAGAGCTCGACTCAAGCCGGCTGACGGTGTCACCTGACACTCAGCTGATCAAATGGCCGGCGGCTGGTTTTAGAACATGATGCCCAGTTTAGACCAAAGATTCACAACAAGACGAGTTGAAACGGACGGTGGGTCGCTGCTGGCTGCATGTGCTTATGCCCCGCCCACCACTGTCAGCGTTACAGATCAGAAGCACAGAGAGTCGTTGACTAGAGATGATGCGCCGTCTCATGGCGGTCACTTCCTGTCAACGTTACAGATCAGAAGCACAGAGAGTCGTTGACTAGAGATGATGCGCCGTCTCATGGCGGTCACTTCCTGTCAACGTTACAGATCAGAAGCACAGAGAGTCGTTGACTAGAGATGATGCACCGTCTCATGGCGGTCACTTCCTGTCAACGTTACAGATCAGAAGCACAGAGAGTCGTTGACTAGAGATGATGCGCCGTCTCATGGCGGTCACTTCCTGTCAACGTTACAGATCAGAAGCACAGAGAGTCGTTGACTAGAGATGATGCGCCGTCTCATGGCGGTCACTTCCTGTCAACGTTACAGATCAGAAGCACAGAGAGTCGTTGACTAGAGATGATGCGCCGTCTCATGGCGGTCACTTCCTGTCAACGTTACAGATCAGAAGTACAGAGAGTCGTTGACTAGAGATGATACGCCGTCTCATGGCGGTCACTTCCTGTCAACGTTACAGATCAGAAGCACAGAGAGTTGCTGACTAGAGATGATACGCCGTCTCATGGTGGCCACTTCCTGTCCGCGTTACAGATCAGAAGCACAGAGAGTCGTTGACTAGAGATGATACGCCTTCTCATGGCGGTCACTTCCTGTCAACGTTACAGATCAGAAGTACAGAGAGTCGTTGACTAGAGATGATACGCCGTCTCATGGTGGCCACTTCCTGTCAACGTTACAGATCAGAAGCACAGAGAGTTGCTGACTAGAGATGATACGCCGTCTCATGGTGGCCACTTCCTGTCCGCGTTACAGATCAGAAGCACAGAGAGTCGTTGACTAGAGATGATACGCCTTCTCATGGTGGTCACTTCCTGTCGATGTTACAGATCAGAAGCACAGAGAGTCGTTGACTAGAGATGATACGCCTTCTCATGGTGGTCACTTCCTGTCGATGTTACAGATCATATGCCGTCAACCTGCAGGTCTGACAGTAGTGGTTTGTCTGAACTTGTCTGGTTGTGAATCTTCAGTCTGAACTGGACTTTGTGTCTCAGAAAGCGAGTCGATCTCTAACTAACGACCTGTGTTAGTTTCCATAGTCTGGTCTGATAAAGCAGGAAGTCAACAGGAACCTGCTGTTTGAGCGAGAATTAAAGATCTGCACTCACTGAAAATATCTTTGATAAAAGATCATAAACACGTTTTCTGTATAAAATCCTTGCATTGTGTATCAGCCGCCGTCTGATTGAGTGTGCACAGACTTCTGTCAGGTGGAGCGTACCTGAGCACACACCTGCCCTTTATACTGCCCTCTGACATCACACAGCACGTGTTACACCTCACTGCCTTCAGCTAACAACAGACAACACTCATCTCTGAATGGCTGAAGGAAAGAGGCAAAGTTAGATGGGTGTGTGTGTGTGTGTGTGTGTGTGTGAGAGTGAGTGTGTGTGTTTCAGGCGAGCGGTGGGCTGAACAGTTTGTTGTACTCTTCTTCAAATGAGACTCTCTTCAGACGTTCCAACGACAGCAGAGTGAGACCTCCCTACACACACAACACATCACACGCACACAACACATCACACACACACAAACACACCACAACAGGAAAACGAGCACAAACACACAGACAGAGGAGAACAGCATCATGTTTGTTACACGTGTGTTTTATGAAATTAAAAGTTTCAGTCTAGGGTTAGACTTAACTTAGTCGTTTCACAGCTTCAGATGTTAAAAAACAAAACAAGCATTCATATTATTATTATCATCATCACTGTTGTTGTCAGTATTTTCATTAACATTGTTATTATCAGTAGTATCAGAAGTATTTTGAACATGAACCAGTCTGAAGAGGACTTGATCTACACTGTGGTCTGATTTCAACCAGCACTGAACTGTCAAACAGTGTATATGTGGAGTTAATTAGATTTCAGCAGGTTCTTGTGTTCTAGTGTTTTATGATGAAAGCTGAATGTCCAGACGCAGACGTACAGAGTGGTGTTTTACTGTGTGTTCTCTCTCTGCTCCTCATTACTGTTACTGTCTCTGGGTTTATGTGGACAGACACTCTGCAGCTCGACTCTTAAAACATCTGAAACTGATTAGAGAAAACTAAAATAAGAAAAGCTCTCAGAGCTCAGTAGATGGTATCTTTGTGGCCAGCGGCAACTTTATGTCCATTATGTGTGATTGTAGAGATGTAAGATGTCCGACTGATGATGGACAAACTGTCCCACAACATGGAGACCACAGAGTGAACCAGGCTGCCTCAGAGCAGAATAAACTGTCTGATCAATGTGATTATATTATTCTGTTACACTCCCATACCTGATCTGTAACAAAGACCTCATCAGCCAGGTTTGATTGGTTTGTTGGAGCCATGATGTTTTTGTTTATTTATTTTATCCTCATCTACACACAAGGTAAACATAAATAACCACCTGCAGTTCTGAAACTGAACACAGGGTGGAGCCTCCATCAGGTATTCCAGGGGAATCAGGGTCTTATTTATAAAACAATCCAGACAAAAAATGTTCATACGGACAAAAAAAAAAAAAACGTTTCTACAGTCAGGCTCCACCTCACCATCTGCGTTGTCTCCAAAATGTCCACAAGCATGGGTCAGAGTTTCTCCCATCAAATCTGTTTGTATTGATCTGAACTTTTCCGTGTGAAGTGGCATCATGAAGTGTCAGTGTGGAAGACTTAATCTGCTGAGAGGAATAATGATTTGAATTTGGATGGCGCTGTTCTGTGTCATGTGTGTATTACACTGAGAATAAACAGATCCAAACACATAACACTCACTGGACATCGGTTCATTCTCAGCCCAGAAACACGCCCGTAACATGTTCACCCCTCAGTGGCTCACTTAGATATTTTGTTTTGTTAAAATTCACTACAGGTTCATCTGTCTGCCATCACAGCCCATGAGGTCAGGTTTACCCAGCATGCAGCTGTGCTGTGATCTGTCACATGATGTTTGCAGCACTGTATTATGTTGATGTATTTACATCATGAGTGATGTCACAGCTGCTGACTCGACTGTGCACGAGTCACTTCAGTCGTGTCGGAGAGTTCTGACCACATGAACAGTACTGTACTCTGTGAGTACTTCATACTACAGTGCAGTGTGAGCATTAAACCACCAGGTGGTAGCAGAGTGTCCTGATACTTCCTCAGGTGAGTGGTGTTCTGTCAGGTGATGTAGTTCAGGTACGTACCCAGGTGAAGACAGAAAAAAAGGAGAAGACAATGGTTGCTCTGGCGGCATCAGCGCCTTCATTCAGAGGGTTGTCTTCTTCTTTAGAAACCTGCCACTGATTGGCCAGAAAACAGAACCCCACGAACCACACCAGAGACCAGAGAGCTGCAGAGAACACAGGTTACACACATGGTTATTAATCACATGAGACCACAGGTTACACATGGTTACATCATTAGACATCACTCTTTAAATTTCCATTGTTATGCGGATGATACTAAGTTGTATTTATCGATGAAGCCAGAAGAAAGTAATCAATTAACTAAACTCCATAACTGTCTTAAAAACATAAAAACTTGGATGAGCACCAATTTCCTGATGTTAAATTCAGACAAAACTGAAGTTATTGTTCTTGGCCCCAAACAACTCAGAGACTCTTTATCTGATGACATAGTTTCTCTAGATGGCATTGCTCTGGCCTCTAGCACTACCGTAAGAAACCTCGGAGTAATATTTGATCAAGATTTGTCTTTTAATTCTCATTTAAAACAAACCTCACGGACTGCATTTTTTCATCTGCGTAATATTGTGAAAATTAGGCCTATCCTGACCCGAAAAGATGCAGAAAAATTGGTCCACGCTTTTGTTACCTCAAGGCTGGATTACTGTAACTCTCTATTATCAGGTAGCTCTAGTAAGTCCTTAAAAACTCTCCAGCTAATTCAGAATGCAGCAGCACGTGTACTAACAGGAACTAAGAAACAAGATCATATTTCTCCTGTTTTAGCTTCTCTGCACTGGCTCCCTGTAAAATCCAGAATTGAATTTAAAATCCTACTGTTAACTTATAAAGCTCTAAATGGTCAAGCTCCATCATATCTTAGAGAGCTCATAGTGCCATATTATCCCACCAGAACACTGCGCTCTGAGAACGCAGGGTTACTCGTGGTCCCTAAAGTCTCCAAAAGCAGATCAGGAGCCAGAGCCTTCAGCTATCAGGCTCCTCTCCTGTGGAATCATCTTCCTGTTACGGTCCGGGAGGCAGACACCGTCTCCACATTTAAGACTAGACTTAAGACTTTCCTCTTTGATAAAGCTTATAGTTAGGGCTGGCTCAGGCTTGCCCTGTACCAGCCCCTAGTTAGGCTGACTTAGGCCTAGTCTGCCGGAGGACCCCCTATAATACACCGGGCACCTTCTCTCCTTCTCTCTCTCTCTCTCTTGTATTCTATTACTGCATCTTGCTAACTCGGCCATTCTGGATGTCACTAACTCGGCTTCTTCTCCGGAGCCTTTGTGCTCCACTGTCTCTCAGATTAACTCATATCACAGCGGTGCCTGGACAGCGTGACGTGTGTGGTTGTGCTGCTGCCGTGGTCCTGCCAGATGCCTCCTGCTGCTGCTGCCATCATTAGTCATTAGTCATACTTCTACTGTTATTATACACATATGACTATTGTCACACATGTATACTGTCAGATATTAATACATACTTTCAACATATTGTACCACAGTAGCCAGAACTATAATTATTATATTATTACTTTCAATAATGTTGTTGTAAGCTACTGTCATTACCTGCATCTCTCTCTCTCTCTCTCTCTCTCTCTCTCTCTCTCTCTCTCTCTGTCTCATTGTGTCATACGGATTACTGTTAATTTATGATGCTGATCTGTTCTGTACGACATCTATTGCACGTCTGTCCGTCCTGGAAGAGGGATCCCTCCTCAGTTGCTCTTCCTGAGGTTTCTACCGTTTTTTTTCCCTGTTAAAGGGTTTTTTGGGGAGTTTTTCCTGATCAGCTGTGAGGGTCATAAGGACAGAGGGATGTCGTATGCTGTAAAGCCCTGTGAGGCAAATTGTGATTTGTGATATTGGGCTTTATAAATAAAATTGATTGATTGATTGATTGATCATTAATCACATGAGAACACAGGTTACACACATGGTTATTAATCACACCAACAGGTAAAGATCAAGAAACCAGAGGAGGCGGAGTCTCACCTGACACTGCGATGTCAGCCATAACGGCCTTCTTCCTGTCCTTCACGCCGCTGATTTGAGGAAAGTAAACATCCAGCGCCAGGAAAGCAGAGCTGCAGATGAAGCACAGCGTTCCCATGGTGACAGCGTAGTTGCAGGCATACTGGTTGCGGTTGAAGATGCAGAACTCCTCCACCTCCTCTGGACGGTTAACGTAACCTTCGTTAGCAACGCAGCCGAGGATCACGATGGAGAAGAGCTGTGAGCAGACACAAGACAGCAGCTAGCTCGATGCTAACACACCCATTCATCCTGAATGGAAGAGGCTAGATGCTCTCAGGTGTCAGTGAGGGTGGACAAAAGGAACACCTCAACACAGACTGATGAAGGACGACTGTCGGATCAGACTGACACAGTTTGAACTGAACGTCCACAATAAACTGGACAATGAGTTCATGTTCATGGTGTCCACAAACCTTTGGCTATGTACTGTCTGTGCTTTGCAACAGTTTGTAAATAAAGTTTTAACTGAGTTTTTCTACATGAAGAAAAATTTTAATTACCTCAGAACCAAACCATCCAATCAGAGCCCACTGTCCCCTCTGTGATCTGTCCAATCAGAGCCCACTGTCCCCTCTGTAAACTGTCTAATCAGAGCCCACTGTCCCCTCTGTAAACTGTCCAATCAGAGCCCACTGTCCCCTCTGTAAACTGTCCAATCAGAGCCCACTGTTCCCTCTGTAAACTGTCCAATCAGAGCCTACTGTCCCCTCTGTAAACTGTCCAATCACAGCCCACTGTCCCCTCTGTAAACCGTCCAATCACAGCCCACTGTTCCCTCTGTAAACTGTCCAATCAGAGCCTACTGTCCCCTCTGTAAACTGTCCAATCACAGCCCACTGTTCCCTCTGTAAACTGTCCAATCAGAGCCCACTGTCCCCTCTGTAAACTGTCCAATCAGAGCCCACTGTCCCCTCTGTAAACTGTCCAATCAGAGCCCACTGTTCCCTCTGTAAACTGTCCAATCAGAGCCCACTGTCCCCTCTGTAAACTGTCCAATCAGAGCCCACTGTTCCCTCTGTAAACTGTCCAATCAGAGCCTACTGTCCCCTCTGTAAACTGTCCAATCACAGCCCACTGTCCCCTCTGTGATCTGTCCAATCAGAGCCCACTGTCCCCTCTGTGATCTGTCCAATCAGAGCCCACTGTTCCCTCTGTAAACTGTCCAATCAGAGCCTACTGTCCCCTCTGTAAATTGTCCAATCACAGCCCACTGTCCCCTCTGTAAACCGTCCAATCACAGCCCACTGTTCCCTCTGTAAACTGTCCAATCAGAGCCTACTGTCCCCTCTGTAAACTGTCCAATCACAGCCCACTGTCCCCTCTGTAAACTGTCCAATCAGAGCCCACTGTTCCCTCTGTAAACTGTCCAATCAGAGCCCACTGTCCCCTCTGTAAACTGTCCAATCAGAGCCCACTGTCCCCTCTGTAAACTGTCCAATCACAGCCCACTGTCCCCTCTGTAAACTGTCCAATCAGAGCCCACTGTCCCCTCTGTAAACTGTCCAATCAGAGCCCACTGTCCCCTCTGTAAACTGTCCAATCAGAGCCCACTGTCCCCTCTGTAAACTGTCCAATCAGAGCCCACTGTCCCCTCTGTAAACTGTCCAATCAGAGCCCACTGTCCCCTCTGTGATCTGTCCAATCAGAGCCCACTGTCCCCTCTGTAAACTGTCCAGTCACAGCCCACTGTCCCCTCTGTAAACTGTCCAATCAGAGCCCACTGTCCCCTCTGTAAACCGTCCAATCAGAGCCCACTGTCCGCTCTGTAAACTGTCCAGTCACAGCCCACTGTCCCCTCTGTAAACTGTCCAATCAGAGCCCACTGTCCCCTCTGTAAACTGTCCAATCACAGCCCACTGTCCCCTCTGTAAACCGTCCAATCAGAGCCCACTGTCCCCTCTGTAAACTGTCCAATCAGAGCCCACTGTCCCCTCTGTAAACCGTCCAATCAGAGCCCACTGTCCCCTCTGTAAACCGTCCAATCAGAGCCCACTGTCCCCTCTGTAAACCGTCCAATCAGAGCCCACTGTCCCCTCTGTAAACCGTCCAATCAGAGCCCACTGTCCCCTCTGTAAACTGTCCAATCAGAGCCCACTGTCCCCTCTGTGATCTGTCCAATCAGAGCCCACTGTCCCCTCTGTGATCTGTCCAATCAGAGCCCACTGTCCCCTCTGTAAACCGTCCAATCAGAGCCCACTGTCCGCTCTGTAAACTGTCCAGTCACAGCCCACTGTCCCCTCTGTAAACCGTCCAATCAGAGCCCACTGTCCCCTCTGTAAACTGTCCAATCAGAGCCCACTGTCCCCTCTGTAAACTGTCCAATCAGAGCCCACTGTCCCCTCTGTAAACTGTCCAATCAGAGCCCACTGTCCCCTCTGTAAACTGTCCAATCAGAGCCCACTGTCCCCTCTGTAAACTGTCCAATCAGAGCCCACTGTCCCCTCTGTAAACTGTCCAATCAGAGCCCACTGTCCCCTCTGTGATCTGTCCAATCAGAGCCCACTGTCCGCTCTGTAAACTGTCCAGTCACAGCCCACTGTCCCCTCTGTAAACTGTCCAATCAGAGCCCACTGTCCCCTCTGTAAACCGTCCAATCAGAGCCCACTGTCCGCTCTGTAAACTGTCCAGTCACAGCCCACTGTCCCCTCTGTAAACTGTCCAATCAGAGCCCACTGTCCCCTCTGTAAACTGTCCAATCACAGCCCACTGTCCCCTCTGTAAACCGTCCAATCAGAGCCCACTGTCCCCTCTGTAAACCGTCCAATCAGAGCCCACTGTCCCCTCTGTAAACCGTCCAATCAGAGCCCACTGTCCCCTCTGTAAACTGTCCAATCAGAGCCCACTGTCCCCTCTGTGATCTGTCCAATCAGAGCCCACTGTCCCCTCTGTAAACTGTCCAATCAGAGCCCACTGTCCCCTCTGTGATCTGTCCAATCAGAGCCCACTGTCCCCTCTGTAAACCGTCCAATCAGAGCCCACTGTCCGCTCTGTAAACTGTCCAGTCACAGCCCACTGTCCCCTCTGTAAACCGTCCAATCAGAGCCCACTGTCCCCTCTGTAAACTGTCCAATCAGAGCCCACTGTCCCCTCTGTAAACCGTCCAATCAGAGCCCACTGTCCCCTCTGTAAACCGTCCAATCAGAGCCCACTGTCCCCTCTGTAAACCGTCCAATCAGAGCCCACTGTCCCCTCTGTAAACCGTCCAATCAGAGCCCACTGTCCCCTCTGTAAACTGTCCAATCAGAGCCCACTGTCCCCTCTGTAAACTGTCCAGTCACAGCCCACTGTCCCCTCTGTAAACTGTCCAATCAGAGCCCACTGTCCCCTCTGTAAACTGTCCAATCACAGCCCACTGTCCCCTCTGTAAACCGTCCAATCAGAGCCCACTGTCCCCTCTGTAAACTGTCCAATCAGAGCCCACTGTCCCCTCTGTAAACTGTCCAATCAGAGCCCACTGTCCCCTCTGTAAACCGTCCAATCAGAGCCCACTGTCCCCTCTGTAAACTGTCCAATCAGAGCCCACTGTCCCCTCTGTAAACCGTCCAATCAGAGCCCACTGTCCCCTCTGTAAACCGTCCAATCAGAGCCCACTGTCCCCTCTGTAAACCGTCCAATCATTCATTAGTGTGAAACAGTGAAGCTTTGTTTGAGGAGTCTTGTGTTGAACCTCAGGAATGTTAACACCAGTCTCATGACACACACAGACACACGCACACACAGACACACACACACACACACACACACAGACACACAGACACATACACACACACACACACACACACACACACACACACACACATACACACACACACACACACACACACACACACACACACACACACAGTTTTTTAAACCAGTCACAGATTCTTCATTTGAAAATTTAAGTAAAGGTTGTAGAGCTGAGATCAAAGTTTGACCAATGAAATCCTTCATTAAAAATGATGTCATTGCGCTAGGTCACAGCTGGCTGGTTGGTAAAATGGGGACGTTTCTGAAGATGATCTGATGATGACTGTGATGAAGACTGTGATGAAGATGATCTGAGGAAGACTGTGATGAAGACTGTGATGAAGATGATATGATTAAGACTGTGATGAAGATGATCTGAGGAAGACTGTGATGAAGACTGTGATGAAGATGATATGATGAAGACTGTGATGAAGATGATTATTATGCTGATCTGTTCTGTACGACATCTATTGCACGTCTGTCCGTCCTGGAAGAGGGATCCCTCCTCAGTTGCTCTTCCTGAGGTTTCTACCGTTTTTTTTCCCCGTTAAAGGGTTTTTTGGGGAGTTTTTCCTGATCAGCTGTGAGGGTCATAAGGACAGAGGGATGTCGTATGCTGTAAAGCCCTGTGAGGCAAATTGTGATTTGTGATATTGGGCTTTATAAATAAAAGTGAATTGAATTGAAGTGAATTGAATCTGAGGAAGACTGTGATGAAGATGATCTGATGAATACTGTGATGAAGATGATCTGATGAAGACTATGATGATGATGATGATCTGATGAATACTGTGATGAAGATGATCTGATGAAGACTGTGATGATGATGATGATGATCTGATGAATACTGTGATGAAGATGATCTGATGAAGACTGTGATGAAGATGATCTGATGAAGACTGTGATGATGATGATCTGATGAATACTGCAATGAAGATGATCTGATAAAGACTCTGATGAAGATGATCTTATGAAGACTGTGATGAAGGTCAGTGACTGTTGTTCCGCTTTGTTCTTGTTTTGTCTGTCTGTTTTGTGTAGGAACACTGAGAACAATGAAAAACTGAATTCAATATCTTGAAAGTGCAAAAATACTGAACTCATGAAGCTGAATCTGATGAAGATGATGAAGAAGAAGAGTATGAATAACAAACAAGCACAAAAACATGACTGTTTCAGTGCCTCAGGTAAAAGACACTAATAAAGTGAGACCAGAACAAGAACTAACCTTAAATCAACCTAGATAACCCACCACTGACCAAACACTGACCCACACTGACCTAAGATCAAACTAGATAACCCACCGCTAACAAAACACTGACCCACACTGACCTAAGATCAAACTAGATAACCCACCACTGACCAAACACTGACCCACACTGACCTAAGATCAAACTAGATAACCCACCGCTAACAAAACACTGACCCATCCTGACCTAAAATCAACATAGATAACCCACCGCTAACCAAACACTGACCCACACTGACCTAAGATCAAACTAGATAACCCACCACTGACCAAACACTGACCCACACTGACCTAAGATCAAACTAGATAACCCACCACTGACCAAACACTGACCCACACTGACCTAAGATCAAACTAGATAACCCACCACTGACCAAACACTGACCCACACTGACCTAAGATCAAACTAGATAACCCACCGCTAACCAAACACTGACCCACACTGACCTAAGATCAAACTAGATAACCCACCACTGACCAAACATTGACCCACACTGACCTAAGATCAAACTAGATAACCCACCACTGACCAAACACTGACCCACACTGACCTAAGATCAAACTAGATAACCCACCGCTAACCAAACACTGACCCACACTGACCTAAACTCAACCTAGATAACCCACCACTGACCAAACACTGACCAAACACTGACCCATCCTGACCTAAGATCAAACTAGATAACCCACCGCTAACCAAACACTGACCCATCCTGACCTAAAATCAACCTAGATAACCCACCACTGACCAAACACTGACCAAACACTGACCCATCCTGACCTAAGATCAAACTAGATAACCCACCGCTAACCAAACACTGACCCACACTGACCTAAACTCAACCTAGATAACCCACCACTGACCAAACACTGACCAAACACTGACCCATCCTGACCTAAGATCAAACTAGATAACCCACCGCTAACCAAACACTGACCCATCCTGACCTAAAATCAACCTAGATAACCCACCACTGACCAAACACTGACCAAACACTGACCCACACTGACCTAAGATCAAACTAGATAACCCACCGCTAACCAAACACTGACCCACACTGACCTAAGATCAAACTAGATAACCCACCGCTAACCAAACACTGACCCACACTGACCTAAACTCAACCTAGATAACCCACCACTGACCAAACACTGACCAAACACTGACCCACACTGACCTAAGATCAAACTAGATAACCCACCGCTAACCAAACACTGACCCACACTGACCTAAGATCAAACTAGATAACCCACCGCTAACCAAACACTGACCCACACTGACCTAAACTCAACCTAGATAACCCACCACTGACCAAACACTGACCAAACACTGACCCACACTGACCTAAGATCAAACTAGATAACCCACCGCTAACAATACACTGACCCATCCTGACCTAAAATCAACATAGATAACCCACCGCTAACCAAACACTGACGCTACTGTTTTTTAAGAAATTTAAAAATATCAGACTGAGTTGCAATAATCCGGTTACACTCAATACAGTTAAGGCCTGGCGATTAGTGTGTCGACTTGAGGGAAGGTCAAAGTTCACATCTGTTTTCACCCCTATTGTGAATAATCCTAATTTCCAGCCTGGGATGGTTGATACTGGTTTTGAACAGTGGAGAGCTAATGGTGTTCATAGACTGAGGGACTTACTCTCTGGTAATGTGGTTATGACATTTGAACAAATGATAGAGAAATATTCTATCCCCAGATGTGACTTCTTTCGATATTTGCAGATAAGGCACTATGTCTTGCACAGTACTACGTTAGTTGAGAACCATGAAAGCTCTCTGGTTGAGAAATTATTATTTTTAACAGATAGAGAGATATCCGTAAGTTTATTGTATAAAGCTATGTATCTCACGACCCCGAATAGGTTGCAGAAGCTTAAAGGCAAATGGGAGAAGGAGCTAAACATCATAATTGATGATGAAGAATGGAAGGATGTCTGGAGACATGCTAAATCAATTTCAGTTTGCAATCATGCCCAAGCAATACAGTTAAAAATTATACACAGAATGCACATATCCCCCAACCGCAGACATTATTTCAATCCTACTTTCTCACCCACGTGCCTTAAATGCAAGATAGAAACTGGTACCCTAACTCATTGTTTTTGGTCATGTCGGAAAATGCAAATGTATTGGTCTAATGTATTATCTGAAATGGAGAAGATATTTGGTGTAAAACTGGAGATGGACCCTGTGTCTCTCATACTGGGCCTCCCAAGTCAATGTTTAACATCAAAACATAATAAAAGGCTGTATTGTATTCTTACTTATGCAGCGAGGAAGAATATTTTGTTACAATGGATCAATGAAAAGGTACCAATTGTTAAAGGCTGGCAAGGAGTAGTGTTTGATCTAGTGCCATTAGAGTACCTTACATGCATATTACATTTAAAAACAGACCAATTCTATAAAGTCTGGGAACCTTATTTGAACTTTGTAGAGCCTGTGTCTCTAATATAATGTTGCAGGAATTTTCTTGACTGCTCATACCGTACATTTTTACTGTAACCCCAAGTATTATTTATATAGATCTGAGCTGATGGTTTTTTTGTTGTTTTTTTTTTGTTCTGTTTTGTTTGTTTGTCCGCTTGTTTTGCTTTTCATTCCTGTGGACCATATTATGTATCCACCCTTTACTTGTAAAAGTGGAAAAAATTAATAAAAAAATATTGTTTAAAAAAACAAAAACAAAACACTGACCCATCCTGGCCTAAAGTCAAACTAGATAACCCACCACTAACCAAACACTGGCCTACAGTGTCAGACAAACATTTAAACTATAAAAACAAGCTATAACTATTAAACTTAAACAACCAAACACAGAGCGAGTCGACACCACGAGCAACGAGTCTTGTTAACCTGACGGCTTGGGTGTTAGCGGTTAGCTTAGCAGCTACAGCTAGCCTGTGAGGTCACTGGGTCATCCACATGTAGCTCCTCCCATCCAGAACACCTGGGTTCACCTGTGTGACCTCACAGGTGTTTATTTATTGATTTACATCAATTTAAAATGTTTCACCAGAGATTCTGCTGAACTATGACATCATCACTACATCATCACCACACCTCAGACTCACCCAACAGATGATCCTCACGATGGTCTGAGGCTGTCTGATGAAGGTCAGGGGGTCAAAAGCTCCGCCTGCCTTCCCCGCCCCGTAAGCCTGGAAACCGTCCATCAAGACCACTTCCTGTTCCCCTTACCAGACCAGATTTGACCAGTAAGGACCAGCAGGACCAGTTCAGCCTGGCTCAGTCTACCTCAACAGCCCTCCGTCAGCTCCCAGCTCAGTCCACTGAGTCCACTTTAGTCCAGGTCGGTCCAGTTTAGTGCTGTATGTACCAGGTTATTCTCTGTGTCTGACCCGGTCCCAGTTCTCTCCTCCTCCTCTTCCTCCTCTTCTTCTCCTTCTTCTTCTTCTCTGCTGTTACAAACTGTAATCTGCTCTAATCCTCCTCATCCCTCCTCAGAGTCTAACGATTCATCACCCTGAGCCGAGTCTGACAGGCTGTGGGCCGCCTCCATCCAGCTCCACCAATCACATGCTTTTGCTAATGTTGCTGGGACTCGGAGTCGTCCAATCAGACTTTAGGGGGCGGAGTTACAGAGCCTGATAGGCTGTACTCAGGGTGACATACCTCCTTCCTGTCTGTCTTTGTTTATCAGAACTAAAGTTAGAAAAAATAATCATGGACAGATTAATGAAGTCAGAGCCAGGGGCCCCAAGTGTCCAGTGGCCCCAAGTGTCAGTGGCCCCAAGTGTCCAGTGGCCCCAAGTGTCAGTGGCCCCAAGTGTCCAGTGGCCCCAAGTGTCAGTGGCCCCAAGTGTCAGGGGCCCCAAGTGTCCAGTGGCCCCAAGTGTCCAGGGGCCCCAAGTGTCAGGGGCCCCAAGTGTCAGTGGCCCCAGGGCTCTCACATGCAAAATGTCAAAATCATGGACAGATTAATGAAGTCAGAGCCAGGGGCCCCAAGTGTCCAGTGGCCCCAAGTGTCAGTGGCCCCAAGTATCAGTGGCCCCAAGTGTCCAGGGGCCCCAAGTGTCAGTGGCCCCAAGTGTCCAGTGGCCCCAAGTGTCAGTGGCCCCAAGTGTCCAGTGGCCCCAAGTGTCAGTGGCCCCAAGTGTCAGTGGCCCCAAGTGTCCAGTGGCCCCAAGTGTCCAGGGGCCCCAAGTGTCAGGGGCCCCAAGTGTCAGTGGCCCCAGGGCTCTCACATGCAAAATGTCAAAATCATGGACAGATTAATGAAGTCAGAGCCAGGGGCCCCAAGT